>NC_132784.1:24850000-25152500 GCF_048418805.1 Vulpes vulpes | reverse complement strand
TTGCCAATTTCCCTGACATGAAAAATCTATAGATTGTGGAACTACTAATAATGCATTATTGCTTGGAAAAAATGTTCAAGGTGGTAAACCTTTGCAGAAAATAAAAATTTGTCTCATCATTTTCAAATAGTCACCTATTACTTTCTTCTCCATGGACGATCAATAAATTTTATTGTTTTAGGATCGCTTGTTTAGTGGAGAGCACCAAATGATATATATAGTACTAAAACATCTTTTAGTTTTGAGTTCCAAAATGAGCTTTTTAAACTTATAATAGAGATATAGTAGTGTTTAAAGGTCAAGACTTCTGGTTTGCAATAGATAGACATTTTAGAATTCTAATCACAATGTGTCTCATATAGCCTAGCATAAAGTCTATACCATAAACAGCAAAGAGAAAAGAGAATCGAGGAAACAATGAACCTAACTCATGAATAAAATAGTTTGATCATGCTAAAGAAGGAGAAGCTTCGGAAAGGGAAGGGAAAAGATTGGATTCAGATTCCTAATACGGAGCCCTGATGGACTCTTACCCCTTGTTAAGTTCAAGGGGATGGCTGTTGGGATGTTGTGAGGTCAGTGGGAACTCGATACATTTGGAAAAAAGTGATGATAAGAATTGCCTGAACAATGTTCTCTTAGCTTTAGAAGGCAATTTAGAGGGTTTGTATAGAATTGCTCCATGCCAGCTTGGTGCCATAGTCTTTGTGTAAAAATGTTAACAGAATGGAACCATGATAACACATACAACTGAGATCATACCAGTCCAAGAGATCCAAGACAGAATCCTGAAATTCCTGTGCCTCCAGAGAAGAGAATAGAAATGACAGAGAGATTCAATATCCCCATTGGTCTAGAGGATTCAGGTAAAGGGTATGGGGCCATTGTGGTTCCACAGACAACTTGGAGGATGTAGCAGCAAAGGAAGCAAATGGCCAAGGGGTGTTGGGTGCATTTTAGTGGATTCCAAGAGATGGCTGTGAGCCAGATGCTTCTCCTTTAACAATGTCTGAGTGTCTGGACGTTACCCAACCCCACAATCTCAGATGCCGTCTGAGATGCTAAAGAGAAAAAAACAAGAAAAACACTCTGTGCTGACAGAGCTCAACTTCTGGATTTACTGAGAAAAATCACAAAAGTCACCAAACTTACCTAAAACTGACAAGATTGAATTTTCTGCATCAAATAAGTTGATAAAAATGGAAACTAATAATAATAACTAATAACTAAAAATTAATTATCCAAGGGCTTATGACTTGATGATATTTACATATATAACTTTTTAAATTATCATATTTCTGATAACTGTAATCGATAATAAAATTAAAAGTATAGCTATCCAAGTTCTGAAATATTTTTATTTTAATATCAGAATCGGAACCCAATTTAAGTCAATTTGAACACATAATTGAGCTATGAGTTAAACTGATTGGGAAAGCAAAACCACTATACAAAGCAATTGCTTATTTGAGGTCCTTATGCTTTTTGTGATGTATATTTATTGAATGTGCATTCTTTCAGCAGCATAGAACTATGGTAGATTCTTAGGAGATTCACTCTCATTGAGGCTTAGATTATATTTACATAAAAAGGAGTAATTAGAGAAGGAGTTCTAGCCTGAATGAATTAGATCCATTTACCATCCTTTAGAACAGAGGCACTATTATTTTATCTTTTATCTTTTGAAAGAGAAGAGAAATACTACAGTTTGTTAAAGAGAATTATTTCTTCTGTAGTTATATATCAAGAAATAACATATTGCACATAATGCTTTCTATGGATGGAAACATTCAAACTTTACCTCTTGGCATTTTCTTTTTTAAAAAATCTGAGGCAAATTTAGTGTCTGTGAGACAGATCATGAAAATAATGGCAACATGTTTTGGTTTTTTCTTCCCCATTACTTTTCGATGAGATCAAAATAAAAATTGGGAGAACATTTCAATATGTTTTTCCTATTTAGGAACTTTTCTTTCATTCTTGTGTGTTTGCTAAAGGACTAAGTATTTGTCATTTCTGTTTGCAGAGTGATATTAAAAATTCAAGAGCATGAGTTATGATGGTTGCTGGCAATATCTGACAGAAACATCAAAGACCTAGTGTGCGAACATGGTATCACAGGAGGAATAATAGCTCGTGCTTGAAAGTACTGATGATATGTTCATAATCTAAATGTGAAAGAAACAGGTGACTACATGAAAGGAAAAATGTGTTCTTCTTGGAAAAAAAAATTCTGAACTGATTCCATAACTGAGGTCAAGACATCATATTTTACGCTGTATTTACTGAATCTAAAACAAGTACTTTAACTTCCTATCTAAAAAAGTACAAATATGGTATTATGATTGTTTCTAAGTTGTCTATCTCATTATTTGATGATGATAAACGTCTTTTGCATTTATTTACTGAAGAAATTATATTTTACTATCCAAGGGCTTAGTTTGAAGGGAACCAGCCCCTACACCCCATTGGAGATTCTAATTGTTCACTATTCACCACCCTCCGCCACTCCATCCACATCACTTCTGGGTGGAAGTTATATAATCCTATAGTACATTTAAGAGTGGTATAGTTAGTCAAATTATTGGTTCTTATGGCAATAGGAAATCTTATTCAAAAAGTACGTTTTAGCAAAGCTTTGCACAGCAAGCTGCCAAGGAAAAAAGGACCAAAACCAAGACACGTTTGCTGGGATATGGGCAAGATAGTTTCATGTCACTTCACTTAATCTTTACAATAACACTCTGAGGTAGGTATTATTTCCACCCTTTTAGATTTGAGAAAATTAAGGTTTACAGAGGTTGGGTGATTATCTAAAGGCACATAACTAAGCCCATATCCTGCTCAGTATACAAGTAGGAACACTGACCCAAAACAAGAAGCTGTGGTTGAGATGGCTCATTGGAAGGAAGATGAGGGACACCTCAGTGGCTCAGTGGTTGAGCATCAACCTTCTGCTCAGGGTATGATCCAGGGGTCCTGGGATGGGGTCCTGCATCAGGCTCCTGGCAGGGAGCCTGCCTCTCCCTTTGCCTATGTCTCTCATGAATAAATGAATAAAATCTTTTTTTTTTTTTAAAGGAAGGAAGTTGAAAAACAGAGTTCAGAACCAGTACCTTCACAAGCTGATAAGCAAGTAGAAGCTGAGATGCTCAGCCTCTGGAAGCTGAATGGAAGAGCAGGAGATAAAAACAGATGTAAGTAAAGTAAATGGCTTATTGGAAGTTAAAGTTGACACTTGTTATTAGTGAGTTTGTTTCTATTGTTTTTGGTTCTAATTAAATTACTTTTCTTTTTGAGGCTAGTCTATCTATTTTCATTTTTTTTTTCAGCATTCCCCTACCAGCTCCACTGCCCATCCCTGCCCCTGTGGGAGCACCCCCTCTGGAGAGGAGGGACAGCAAGTTTCTCTATATTTCATTCATTAATTCTTCAGATGTAGTTAATGAGACACTTCGCTAGAAGCTACAGATTAGAGAGAATACAGTGAGCTAGAACAGAAGTGGTCCTGTCCACAGAGTTTAGTTGAAAGTCTATTGGGTGTGGCTGGGGGGTAGGAACTAATTAAATAGTTATTAATTCAACAAAACAGTGGGTGGGTTCCCCCATCCCCGCTTCCTGGTGTTCATGTCTTTGTGTCACCTCTTCCCTTGTAACTCTGGGTAGACCTGTGAGTCTTCACTGAGAAGCAAGCATCCAGGGGACATAATGAGGTGGGAGGAAAGACAGAAGGGAAATCGACTGGCACCTAGGTGTTTGATATTAACCAACAGCTTAAGGAAGACAGTGTTGCTGACATATCACATTAGGAGTGAGATATTGAGTGGATTGAAAGAAATGAAACTGCAGGCTCAGGAAGGTAAGCTCTGCCTCATCAACATGAATTTTGGTATTATTAAAAGAAAGAAAGAAGAGTAAGAGAAAAAGAAAAATGAAAATAATAGCTTTTCATGGAGGCTATTTAAACCATAACTCCCCAACAGTTAGCAGTAAATGGGGTTAGAGTACACCAGAGGAAGGAGATAACATAACTTTCTACATAAGATGGCACTACAGTCTGGTAGCTGGATGTGACAGTAGGTCATTAAACTCAGTGATTAGAGCAATTACTTGATGAAGATATTCATGAAAACAACTCAACAAATCATTAATACAAACTCCCTTAGTTTTGTGCCATGTAGCCATAAAAAAAAAAAAAAATGGCAGAAGGAGTCATTCCATGTTGTATGTGCTTCAAAGTCCTGGAGCCAGTAGTTGTGAATAGTTTCAAACTATCACAGGTTTTTCATGTGATGTTTTTCTTCTTTTGCATCTTCATTCTGATATAAATTATTAATAATTACATGTTCTTTTAATCATGGGGGGTATCTATCTTCAATCTTAATTAAATTCTAAATGCCATTTCTTTGGGAAATGATTGCAATTGCCTAAAATTAATTGCTCTACACTTTCACTTGATAAAAAGAAACTTAACCATTTAAATGGGATATTATAACAAGAGATAACATTTTTATCTTATTAAAACTTACTTTTACCCATAACCCCCTTGTGAAGTAAAAGAGTATTGAGATTTCCTCCTTAATGTCTGGCATTTTTCAGGTTATTCTGAATATTTTCATGAAAAACAACATCAATGATGTTTTTATTATAAGAGCCTATCTACTATAACTCTTATCCTACTAACTAGATTAAACTTTTGAAAAAATTGTTAATATAAATAAGATGACAAAAGAAAAAAAATTATTTTCCCCATATTATCTTCCAACTGCACAATGTGAACAATGTGAACCCAGGTGACTGGTTTCTCAGTTTTGTAAAGGTCTTGTAAAAACAGTCCAACAAGTTTAACTGAGGGATGCATGTATTTTTCCTGATTTAAGCTCTTGTAATTATTTAATACTTTTTTTGTAATTGTTTAAGACTTTTGAAAGCAACAAAAACAAATGTTAATTGAGCTTAATTAGCTTAATTAGATTAAGCAATAGCTTAATCTTTAAAATAATCCAATGACCTAGATATTATGTTATCTTCACTACACAGATGAAGATATTGCAGTTCCAAGACTCTCAATAAATAGTCTAAAATAACACAAGTGTTGGTTGTTGAAGCCTAAATGTAGATATAGACTATTACGATCAAGAATATTCACAAGCAAATGCAAAATCACCTGGGGCAGATTTTTTTTGTAAGTGAATCAGAAATTCTATAGAAGCAGTATTCCCCAGATTATTAAAAGATGCGCTTAGGGTTCTGAGTTGACAGAAATATACAATTTTTTCTTGAAATCTCTTTTTTCTCTTTTTCCTTTTTTTTCTTTTACTTTCTCTGTTCTTTTTTAATCTCTATAATCAATTCCTCTTCTTCAAAGGGCACTTAGTGAGGCATCTAATATAGTAAACTTGGACAAGCAGATTGGTCATATTGCTCACACCCTGAAGTCTTTACAGTAATGGGGATTGTTTAAAGTCAAATAAAGAAATGGTGATTTTAAAAAAAATATTCATTCTAACACAAAATACATCACAAAAAAAACCTGAGGGAAAGTTAAATTCATTCTAAGACTCCACCATTTGGAACATAAGAAAGGCAAAATGAAATACAAAAGAAATATAATCTAAATGAAATCTTGACATGAATTCTAAAAAGGATATATTCTAAAGCTAATGAAGTAAAATTAAAAACTATTAAATTAGTTTATAAGTAGCAATTATCACAGCGAGCTCATAAATCATTTCTATAAATCTAATATGAACAATAATAATTAAGATGCAGTCTCATCTCACTTGGACTAGAAATTTGAATCTTTTGCCACCAGAAATTAATAATCAAGCAGGGAGTTCATTTACTTAGAATGAAGATATTAACAGAATTTTAAGAGGAGTTGGAAGACATCTGATAAATAATAAAAAGTAAAGATTTTAATATGCTTTGTGTTCTTTGAACATCATAAATTTCCTAAAAGGAGTTTCAAGTAAGTATTATCAAATGGAAAGCATCACTTATTATAAAGACATCTTTGAGGCATGATATTCAAATTTAGTAAGAGAAAGCCACCAGGGATCCACTGAATATGATTTTGGATGCTAAGAGTTATGAAATGAAATACTCAACTCTCCTTGATCTCTTTAGCAAGACTTTAATGGCAGAAATTCCAGTATGAATCCCTGAATATTTCATACACTGAATTAATTTAACTTACTCTGCAAACCCCCTACCTCTTCTTATCCCGTATCTCACCAAAACATAACAACTTTTCCCAGTTTTCTTAATCTATGTGAAAAGCAAAGTTCATCACTGGAGCAGTTCAGCAAATAAAGAAATCAGATCACAATCTGTTCTAAGAAAGTACATTTACATAAAAGATTGCTTATATAATGTCCTTTAATTTGACAATTTATTACCATATATTTAATAATTTTAGTCTGTATTTAGGAATATGAACCTGGCTGCAATAAGTTTTTTTCTTTTCCTTTTGCTCATCTTCTTCCCCAACTTTCCCTTCCTTCCCCTCTCCTTACCCCTCATCCAATCCCTTCCTCTCCCATTGTCTTTACCCTTCCTCTTTCTTTCTCCCACTCAAGGTCACAGCTAAAAATTCAATATACTTGTCTTACTGCTTTCATGGCTTCAAAAATTGTGTTGAATCAGACAAAATGTTGCAGCATTGCCAAAAATCACAGAGCTTTTGAGGTACAGCATAATTGTTTATTCTTAGAAATCTGTAATAGCAATTGGGGAAAAGTTTGAATGCCTGTCATCTCATATCCTAATGTCCTCTAAAACCCAACTTCAAGTGAAAGTATATCATCTAAAATTCTCATCAAATAATTATGTTTCACAGAATCAGAAAGTTCCACAAAGATTGTTTTATTCAGAAAGTAATGAGAAATGTATTCATTCAAATAGCTTTTACATATTCTTAATTTCCATAATAAAATTTTGGCAGCTGAACTTTAAGAAATATGCGTATAGTACTCTTTTATACTTGAGAAATGGAAAAAAAGATGAGAAGGTTATGGTAACATTTGTTACAAATTTGTCTGGACTTTATTGCATCCACCTACTACAAAAAAGGTAGAGGGGGAAAAAGGTCACTAAAGTCTTCAATACTGTTGATGACGCACAGATTTCCATCAAGCTGGTTTTAGTTTCTAAACTATCCCTAGAGGCAGTTCACCTTATTCTGATGTTTCATTTTTATTGTTTCATAATCAGAGTTTAAAGGCCAGAAGAAATCTCAGCCGATCCCCTAGACCTAATTATTTATTTTTCCCAGGAGGAAACCAATACCTGGAGAGCTGAAGAGACCTGAATTTGTAATCTTGTTCCATGTGAACAGTCAATGGCTTCCCATCATCTCAAAGATAAAAATTGAAATTCCTCACTTGGAATGCAAGGACCTCCATCTTCTGGTCCCTGGCTGGCATGCTTGTAAAACCACCCTCCCTGGAACTCCCCACCATTGCCTGTTCCCCTCTAGTCTCAATAACAGTTGGGAGAATTTCTCCAGTCGGCTCAAATATCACCTCTTCAACAAAGGTTTCTCCAACATCTCTCTTTCTTTTTTCTGCTCACACAGAAAGGACAGTGGGAGCTCATTCATGTCTGTATCTCCTATGCTCTGCATACTGTTCTGCCTACAGTAGATCAAGAAATACTTTTTTGGTTGATAAATGAAATAACTACATGACATTTAATTAATGATTTAACATCCTTTTGCCCAAACATCAAATTAATCTTTTCCCTCTATCCAAACTTTTCTCACTGTCCTGTTGCTTCAACTTTCTAATAACTTTTAACTATATTCTGCTTTTTACATCCGATTAGCCACGACCATATTTTAGGTAGTGAGCAGTAAAATCAATCAGTATGCATCATACTGCAATCAGTATGATCGCAAACATCTTTTAATTGACATATATATTTCTGTTCTTGACCTCCGTCAGACTGCTGCCACCTATCTTTTATAATAGATCCTTAATCATGCAGGTTCTTGTCAATTCCTCCATTACTCTTCTGCATTGAATTGTGGTCACTTCCTGCCTGCTTTCTGTAATGGTTCCCCAACTGGTCTTCCAAAGCCTACCTTCCTGTATGTCCTACAGCCTATTCCCAACAAAGCCACCAGAAGTCATTTTGCAAGTTGCTATGTCATATCACATTTCTGGCAAAATGGGAATGAATCCTGTGTCTTTATATCACCTTATAAGGGCCTATATTTTATGGACTCCTTTATCTGTCTAATTTCATCTACTAATCTCCAGTCTATTCCAGCCATGCTAGCTTTCTTGTTATTCCTCAAAATATTTAAGACACATTCCTTAAAAGTTGCACTTAGGGTTCTGAGTGGGCAGAAAAATGAAATGTTGTGGTTTTTTTTCTTCAAAAACTCTTTTTCTCTTTTGTTACTTTTTCTGTTCTTTTTTAATCTCTATAATCAATTCCTCTTCTTCAAAGGGCACTTAATGAGTCATCTAATATAGTAAACTTGGACAAACATAGTGCTCATATTGCTCACACCTCAAAGTCTTTATAGCGGTAATGACAATCATTTAAAGATACTCTCTCTGAGAGTATCTATCTCTGAGAGCAAAGATACTCTCTCCATCAAATAACTGCCTGACCCATCCTCCATCTCTTTCACCTCTTCATCCACATCTCATTTTCCCAGTATGGGCCTTCCTGAATGCCTTTCAAATACTGCATGTTGCCAAGGATCGTGCATAAAGTATCTATAGGACTTTTTTCATAATTGGAAACTTCAAACATATTACATAATTAGCTATATATATATGTATATATATCATATATCAAGAAATACTATATATAGTTTGTCTTGTCTTGATGGAATACAAGCTCTATGAGGACAGGGATCTTTGTTTTGTTTGGCCATATATCCCAAACACTTTAAAAATTGCCTGGTATATGTATATAATTGCAATACATACATATATATATTCCAGGTAATATACATATATATACATATACAATGCATAAATATATATGCATATATATATACAATGCTCAATAAATATATATTTAATGACTGTGAAAGTACTGTAGAAGCATTATACAATTATAAGTCAAAATTCTTCCACAATGTTCAGTGAAGATACTAACTTATTTTCATGAACAATTAGACTTTTGCCTTTTCATTTTTGGTTGTTCCAAGCTCTATTCATCTGTCATCAGCCAAAGTGTTTCTTCCAGCCTCCACTGGCAGTATCTTCTAGCCAATCAATCCAACATGGATGACCAAATGCAAACAAGGAAGGGTTTGAATATACTAAAACTCTGCCCTCAGGGCAGATCTGTTTGGTAGGATTTAGACACGGTTGCATGGTACCCAATCTCCCAATCACAGTCTTAGGACATTCCTCATAGCAGTGCACTAACACTGTTAGCTGCTAAACCACCTTGCAGAATGAGAAGGCACGGAAATAAATAGAAGCACGATTGCTATATTTCAAGGAGATATTGGCAACCAGAAGTAACAGTGATTGAGATACATAGAAGGAAGGTGGAGCTAGTGCATAGGAATAAGGACCAGGGAAAGCAGTAGAATAAGAGATTTAAAAAAAAAAAAAAAAAAACACTGAGAGAAAAAGCAAGGAGGGTCTAATTCCAGGCAGTTGGTGACCACCACATTTGTAGGAAAAGTAAAAGCATAGCTAAGTGACAGATGATTCAAAGATGTTAACGACAAACAAAAATATCAAAAACTGACAAAATTGGTTGCTTTAGTTCATAAATTGTACATTCATCCCTTGATGCCAGCAATCAGTTGCCAAGCATGATTATTATAAGTCTTGACATGTCCATGACATTAAGTAAAATATTACCAACTCGCTCTTAGTGAGTAAAAAAGATCTCTATCAAATCTTATTTTCTAAAAAATATTCATCTGTTCACAATCGCTCTGTACTATTCTAAGACTACTGACTTAATGCTGCTCTGGAAAATAGTATGATATCACAAAACCCAATTCCTTTTCCTCCTCTCATTTGTTCATTCATCTGTAAATTTTTTTAGAGTGCTTCACTTGGTTCTGTTATATATTCATTACATATTCAACAGGAGTTCAAGTATGTCCAGTGATCTAACAACATGACAAGTGTAGTTAAAAAATAAAAAAGCACTTCCTGATATCATGAGTTTTGGTTAATGAAAATTATTTCTTGAAGTTTCAGAATAATATGGTGTCCTTAAAAGAGCCAAATCAATATTTTCTTGGTGTGAAAGCTTTATTAACAAATAAATCCTCTGAAAATTCTCTGTATATACTTTATTAAGTATACTATTGAAATATATTACTTTAAATTTATAATCTTTGGAGGTAATATCGATATTAAAATCATAAAAACTGTGAGAAGATTTCTGAATTTAGGACTTTTGAAAGGACTAGTTGCAATGTTGATTAAAATACTCATGAAGGATTTTTTTAATTGTCTGTAGCTAGTTTTCCTGGATATATTTGGTCTTTGTAGAAGCATATGGAAATGCATATTTAATTTGACAGTATTTTGCAAATCATGCCCCCTTCAGAATAACTTGCAAAGAAGAAATGCTTCCATATGCTAGAAGATGGTTTGTCTATTATGCTGAGAGTAAAGAAAGACATGTATTCAACAACAAAATTTTTAAAAGTGTTTTTTGGGGCATGGCAGATTATGAAAGTAAAGAAAGATCACATGGACAATGTTGCTATACTCAAAAAATTTAGAATTAATTTATAATCAGTTTTCAAGCAATCGTATTGAATGTGTAAAGATGAATTCTCAGAAGGATCACAGGCTTTTTAAAAAAAAGAAAGAAAGAAAGAAGAAAGAAAGAAAGAAAGAAAGAAAGAAAGAAAGAAAGAAAGAAAGAAAGAAAGAAAAGGACATTTTCTGGCTGAGTTTCCCTGGCTTATAGCAGACTTGTAACAAATCTTCCGAGATCTTGGCCAAAGCCGATTGGAGCAGAGATTGGAACAAGGTGAACTATCTATACATGAACTAGTCATGACAAAGACAGACCTCAACTCTGGAGAAAAGGATCATTTCCTGCCAATCAAATCTTCTCCTTTGGCATTGAGTAAAAACATATAAACAAAGAAAAAACAAAGAAAACAGATTGCATGAGTTCAGATCTTTGTTCTGGACAATGTATTATAAGAGTTCTTATCATCTGTAGTTAGCCCAGCCCAGTCTTGGAAGCACCAGGACTCAGTGGGTCTGATATGTGACCAACAAGGTCCCCATGCTGCTCCATACAGCAGGTATACTGTATCGTGGCTGCTTTGGCAATCTTCAAGAGCCAGATAGCTACATACATGTTTCTCTGTTTCTCAATAAGATCAGACAAAAGTTTAGCAATGGTTCTTCATAGCTAATATTAAAAAACAACAATGACAACAAAAAAAAACCTTGCAGATTCCAAAGGTCACTTGAGGGGCAAAAATTGAAGTGATTAAAACAAGAGTTTATTCTCTTTGACAAGTTTTACTTTTGGTGTCTGAAAGGTTCATTGGCCTCATATATCTTCAGAGACATGAGACTGCAATTTTAGAAGAGAAAATAAATTTTGAGGTTTCAAAGGACTCCAATTTTCCCAAATTAATGATATTGTCATCATTATCTGAGAGCAGTGATTTGCAAGGAACAATGGCTTTAATATATCTCTTTATACTGAAAATTACTATTTTGGCTTTCCTTTAAGAGCCAGGATTACTTTATCTCCTGAGTTGAAAAGAAATCAGATTATTTACTGAATTTATTTTTAATCATGATCACACCTCAGAGTATAAAAGTTATTTTTATGATCACAGCTTAAATTCACAACGCAGAAAAATCATCTAGATGATTTTGCATAGTAAAAATTGTCAAGCCAAAAAAACGAGGGATCCTTTTAGAGCTACTAATCTAAAATGGTTTCTGGGGGCACTTGGGTGGCTCAGTGGTTGAGCGTCTGCTTTTGGCTCAGGTCATGATCCCAGCGTCCTTGGATTGAGTCCCATATCAGGCTCCCCGTGGGAAACCTGCTTCTCCTCTGCCTAGGTCTCTGCCCCTCTCTCTGTTGTCTCTCATGAATAAATACAATCTTAAAAAAATAAAATAAAATAGTTTCTGAATTAAGAGAGGTGTAGGTTATATGCTGTGATTTCATAGATGAGATTTCTTCTTCAATCAATGTGCCATTTTTGGATGTGCCATCCTCACAGTGAGGATTTGGGGACTGGGACTTAGTACAGGTATTACCTATTCCGTGAGTATGAGGGTGCAACAAACTCGATTTCACTACTGTTTATAATTTCTAAAATATTGTAGAATAGGGATAAAGAGCAATTTTATGATAATAGGCAGACTTTTAAATGTTAATTCAATAACTCCGATTCCATAAAAATTCTAGTAAAAAATATAAAAAGGAAATGATCACTTGACATATCCCTTTAAGAAATGTCATTTAAGTAATTCTTTCTTCTTCTTTATACTTCTTAAATTTACGAAACTAACCAAGTGAAATCCTTCTCATAGGCAACAATTTCAGCTTTCAAAGTAACAGTAAATTTATTCACTTAGTTAACATAGCCTTCCATTGAGCCGAGGATTTGTAACTGCAAATTTCCCCACCACCTTGCTCAAGCTTTTCCAAAGCACCAAGTTAAAGACATTTATCCCTCTACTGCTTCTATGGCTATGTTTGAGAAGTCATCTAGCAATTATTAAGAAGTTGCCTTGTGGCATATATTCTGACCTTGGGTTACCTGTCACCTAAATCATTTATTCAGTTACTAAAATAATCTCTCCAAGACTATAAATTAAAATCACAGGCAATATCTTATATTCACTTCCATCTGTAGAAGTTACTTGCACAAAAATATGTGTTGGTTATATTTATTCATATCTTCTTAATGGACTCAGGATCATTCTCTTTACATGACAAAGAAATGAGTTCCTTAGGAAGGATACTTTTGTGGAATAAGATAAAATGGAAGTTTCACTATATTTAATTCCTGAGCTTAGAAAGATATATGAGTATATTGAAAGTCTTCATTATTTGATGACCAATGGAATATTGGGAAAAGTCCATTTAAAATAAAATCCAATTTAAACCAATAACCATATTTTTATAGTAATTAATGGAAAAAAATTTAAATTTGAGATCCTCTTAAAAAGTAAATTTAGTTATATAAAAATTAACTTGTAATTTGGCTCGTATTACGTGCTAATCATTAGAAAGAATAAATAATAGTCAAGTATTGATTTTTTTGGTGTATTTTTAAAAATGTTAAGATAGTAAAATACAATCCCTTTCATATTACATTTAACTTTTTCAGCATGACCATAGAAATGATCATTTCTATAAAAATTTTTGAAGCATTCATCATTTCCTTTTAATCTCTGATATTCAAGTCATTTGCTTTTGAAGTACCGTGTCTAATTTCCTCTACTTCATCTGTTCTTGGTTCTAACTCTGACAGATTCTCATTGTCCATAATTTTGTGATTCAGCAGTTCTTCAGTATCACTTGCATCAGGAAATCCTGAATCTCTTGAAAAATTTCACTTTACAATCCATTTTCAGTATAGTTTCACTGTGTTAGCAGATATTTTTAATATTCTATAATCAGCAAAAGACCAAGACTTGTTATAATAATTCATAGAGATAGATGCTAATGCTAATTGGGAAAGGGTATTCAGTAAGAGCTAAGTTTAAAATGTGTAGTTCATTCGGGAATATTTCCTATTATTACAATCTTTGCTTTCCTACTTTATCTTCAGGAACTGGTTTAATGCTTTAGTAATCAGAGACTCTTGTAATTTGCAATCATTAAAATAAGGGCTAAAATATAAGGAAGTGGTAAAGCTGGAAGTGCAAATCAGTGTCCTCTACAAGTATCTATTGTTGGAATCATGTCTATGGATAAGGTATTTCTGGGCTCGGGAACCAAGGGTTGAGGCATTGAGAGAATCAATGAAAAAGTGAAAGAGTAAACTTTGTAAAATATAGAAGAATCATCACATAAATTGGAGCAGAAGCAGGAGAAAATGGTGCACTGGAAGCTTAGAGCTGTGGAATGGAAACTTCAAAGACAAAGGAGAGATGGCCAAGGGTATCTAATATGGCTGAGAGGTCAAAAAGTTGTGGCTGACAAGTCACATGGGATCCATGTTAATACTAAACACTGAACATAAGAAACAGGCTGAATGGGTAGAACAGATGCCTGGGAGGTGGAGGTCACATTTCAACTAGAAATCCTGTGAAAAGTCTGAGAAATCCATTGATATTGGTCTATCACATTGTAAAGGACCTGGAGCCTTACACTGTACTGGTGTGACTTACTTTTCCTTATTCTTTAGGCTTTCACAAGGAGACTTTATGCAGATACTAGACAAGGATGTGATAAGTAACAAGTCTGAAAGGATCACTAAGAAACCAAAACAAGGTTTAAATTATAGATAAGCTTTGGATGATGGGATCCTTCAACATTGCCTGGAAAAGTATGGAGAATCAATATATCAAGTCAGCATTTCCGGGAACAAATGTGCATTAGATGATCTCCCCGCATAACATTAATTGTACAGTTGGGCCAAGCATGGCATGAGCTTATAATTTTTGAGTTGTTTTACTAAATTTTCTTCAGACCTTTTTTTATCCTTAGACTTTCCTGAATATTGTTTGGCATGTCTTCTTCTTTAAGTTGCCAATTAAAATAAAATAATAATTTACATTTCTGAGTTCTAAAATTTGTCTAACCATGCATTGAAGTTGACTAGCCTTCTTGGCTGGTTCTTTTTAACCTGGAGATTACTTATTACAATAAAGGAAATGATTCAAGCCCTTAATAAGGCCTTAAAAATGACATCTCTATCTATAGGTTTTTATCAAGCACCTCAAACTGATTATGGAAATCTATTGACATGATATGAAATTCTAGCATTTTCATCAAAATTTTCAGCAGGCCTCATTCTTGGTCACTCAAAATATTTAAAACATTTCAAGGGATCGAATACATTGGGGTATCTGGAAGTTTATTATGCCAGCATGGAAGGTGAAAAATAGCAATTTTCTAGTTCATATGGTTTCACTGGATGGGGTAAAAAAGTAAGGGACAGAAGGAATCATAATAACTCATATAATCCACTCCTGCTCTTATCCTAGAGTCTCTCAAAAGAAAAATAAAGTGTGTGTGTGAGTGTGTGTGTGTGTGTGTGTGTGTGTGTGTGTGTGTCAGGGGGTGTTGAATTACAGTCTATGAGCTCTTATAGAAGAATCATTTCATGAGCTTCAGATATTTTTGAATCCCATAAAATCAAAAGTTAAGTATTTATCTAAAGTATACCAGAAAGATCAACATTTATAAGGTTTTAAAAAATCAAAGTATTCAAGCAATATTTTTAGTGATACATTTCTGATCTTCAAATGCTTACAATTAAAAATATTTCCTTTTTTATCTCAGACCAATAATTATTTGTTTTATAGACTCAATTGAAGTCAGGCCTGAAGAAAAAACAACAACAACAACGACAACAAATGGCATTTAGTCACAACCAGTTCTAATTTAGAATAATTCTTAGGTACAGACAAAGTTTAGAATATGACACTGGAATGAGAAAAGGTGATGATAAACTAGGACAAGGTCAAATTCTAGTTGAGAATAACAGCTTGAGTTATGATGCTTAATGCAGTGGATCGACTATGGCCTGTACCCTTTCTCTTTATTGGCAAAAGTTTCCTGGAAAAAGTCTTAGGTCATCTGTTTGAACAATGGCCAAAATGCCTATTTAAACACAAAAAAAAAAAAGAGAGAGAGAGAGAAGAAGAAGAAGTGAAATTCTTGGTACAGATATAATATACCAGTTGCCAATGGAAACATAAAAGATACTTCAAAGTTACACACTGAATACTAAATTTAGAATGCAAGGCTGCATATCCTGGGATCCACTCTCTACACCTGGTGGGTCACTCACTCCCATAATGCCCTTCTTCCCCACCCTTGATGAACATTTAAGCATTCTGTTTAACCACACAGCTAGAATGCCCCTAATCTTAACTTTGACCTTCATCCTGTTTTAATTCCTTACTGAAGGCTTTGACTACACAATTATTGCACTATAAACATATAGTCAAATAACATAAAAGAAAAACTAATATAAATATGTGTAATATAAAAACTCTTAAGAAAGAATAAACTGGACCATGAAAAGAAATGCCATTTGTATACTATTTATTTGAAATAACAGGCTTAGCCACTAGATGTCACCCTTTTAAAAAGCAACAGAGTTTACTTCGCAGTTTGTTACATCAACAGTAGTTACGTTCCCCTATTGGGTAGAAGTTGGCACCATTGGAATCAGTCACTCCGACATGATATAAAAAGAATCTTTAACAACAAGCAAACAAACAACACCAACTGGTGTTTCCTGTAAAGGGGGCTTCTTGAGTCAAAGCGGATTGGAGTCCTGTCAGTCTCCAAAGCCAGATGGTTAAAATACAACAACAGATAATAACATGTAATTTTTCAAAAAAGTTAAAAGCACGGCTCTGGTACAAATATGAAATGAAGATCCATAAAGATCTCACTCAATTCAATTGATGAGGAACCGGGAAGATGGTAAAGGCTGTACAAGAGAGAATTCAAGAAATGGGGACTTGCATGGCCTGTTTCTCAAAGGCCTGCTGAAATGCACTTGGTAGTGGATACTAAACTGTTCAATGTCCTCAAGGTCCCAAACCATAACCTCTGAGGTTATGTTTCCTCCTTGACAGAAATATCTCTATGAGTCAAAAGTCTCCCAGTTAAAGTACAACTCTACAGTGAAACAACACAGCATTCAGCCTACGTGGATGGCCCACATATGATGCTTCTGTCACTGTGCTTAGTACTCTATGTGCACCATCCATCCTGTCTTATTCTCAGAATCATTGCCTATGAGGTAGATGCTGCCATATCTATATTTCAAGGCTAGAACATTGAGAGATCAAGGAACATTCTTCAGGGTATAGACCAGCAAGTGATCAAGTAGTAATGTGATGCTATAGAGTCTTTCTCCCGGGACCAAGGATTTAACACATACGATGTCCTGGAAGATGTTGAGATTCTACAGGATGAAGCACACATGAGCTCACGACAACCCTTTCACCCTCTCCTGTGCTTCATCCATGAAGGATAAGTAATGACAAAAGAAGTCTCAAGTGCAATAAACATAGGCTGTGAGATCAGAGCTTAATGGCTAATGCTTACATTCTCAACAATTTGTGTAGATTACTTACATATCTCCCTACCACTCCACTGGCCTGTCTTTGGGTTGATATAATACATCAGATCCTCTATTACAATATAAACAAGTGAAGAGTGGGAAGTGGTCAGTAGGGAGTCTTCACACAAAAGCGAGCAATATCTTATGTACTGTCTACACGGAAAACAATTACACTAGGTAAAGCACTGTCAGCGGGGTTGGCTAAAAATGAAAAAGAGAGCTTTTAAAATATGCGTGGTATTCCTATAACATAATAATGCTTTATATTATTTTCAGAGATCTGGGGACACAGGGAGAAATGTAATGTACTGACAGTAGATTTGTGGAAGACGTCTGCCCAACCCAATACCCGTCTAAAGAAAATGGTCTATTTAATTTTAAAACTTTAAAATCTTGAAGAAATTTTAGACATGATTAAATGAACTGTAGAAAATCATCTTAAATTTCTTGGATTTATATGCGTAGAATCTCAGAAATGGGAGGTGCTCCAAGTTTTATTACTAATTCAGCTTCAATTCTTGTAAAGATTACACCACTCAGCCAGTGGCTGAGAAGATTCAGAAAACTAATCAAACATTATTATATTACCTATTATGAGTCTAGACAGTCTCCTCATCACACATACTCTGATATAACAACTATGAAAGGACCTTTTTCAGAATATTACTTTTGTATCTCCATACCAGATAAAAACAAACTTACAAGTTCCCCAGTCAAATAAAAATGTATAAATTTGTTAATATATCACATTTGCATTTATACTTCCTCTGAAAAATGAAAAAGTTATATAAAGTAGAAAAGTATTGCTTTTTATGCAGTCACTCCGTGTTGTTCAGTGTTCAGCTTCTTCAGTTTTCATGGATTATAAAATCTTTGAGGACAGAAGATAATCTTTACAAGACCATCATATAGTGTTTCTAGCTTTAAAGGTAGATGTAACTTTAATAATAACATACCACATTTAAGGCTCTATTAGGCACAGCTCTGGTTGCCTTTGATTTATTCATCAATGTGAGGAATCTGAAATTTTCTGAAGTCTAATTTTTGAACAAAAATAAGTCATCTCTTTGCATTAAACCATCTGCTCTACATGATTACAGTGACTCATTTTTAGCATTGAAGCTTTCCTTCTTGTGATTAAATTTCTCGTTCAACCAATTGAACTCTTTGAAAGGCATTTCTTTTTTTTTTTTTTGAAAGGCATTTCTTTCTGAGAAAGTACATCATTGTTAATAGAATAGTGATATAATTATAATCAATCCAGATCCTTATTGGCTGGCACCTTAATGAACTCATGTAAATTTAGAATTAATGCACATTAATTTATTCATCACCAAAGAAGAATCTGAAGATGGTACTCACGCAGGTTTAATTCTATAGGCATGCTTTTCATGGACAAAGGCACCAGCAAGACCTCCTGCTCCTGAGTTTAAATACTGAATTGAAAAGAAATTAAGTTGTCTGAGCATATGAAAAAATAAACAATGAAATCATTTGACTTTTTTTTGTCATGAAACCAACTTTTGACCAGTCCCAAATATGTGATTATGTGAGCTTTTATAATAAAACAGAATTTTGTTTTTTCAACAAAAAACAAAAACAAAAACAAATAAGCAGAGCATTATTAACTGAGACTAAATACCCAAATACATACTACTTTTTTGGCCCGATTTTGCCCCAACTAATAGATAACAGTTCCAATGAAGTCTAGCTAACTTTAAAGCTTATTCATAAAAAATATTTAAATAATAGTAAAGTATCATATTTTAAAAACACCTAAGTTAAAATAAAATTGGTTTCATTTTCATGATCTCTGTCAATTAAAATGTCTTCAAATGACAATATCAAGTTGATTCCATAAGAATTATCTTTACAAAGAAGAAATTTCACAATATAGCAACAAAATACTAAGAACCTAATCAATTTGAATTAAGTTCTAAGGGTAGAACTTTGTCCCCAAACTTCCCAACTTTTCTATAGCAGCCAGGTAATTCAAGAAATAAATACTCTATTGTAAATGGAAATATCTGACTTTAAGTAATTATTATACTATTCTATCATATGACTTTATAATTAACTAAAATCAGAAAAAGCAGTAATAAAAGTTATGGAGGAAAGTAACTCCAATAGTTAAAACCGGCCACTGATCCAGTTTTTCACTTGAATCAATGTCAATGTGTGATAAAGGATGTAAATATATTAAGTAATTTGTACCTTGTAGGAGCACCAGCAGGCAAAATCAACTCCCCAGTCATGTAAGTGGAGTTCAACATTTCCAACTGCATGTGCGAGATCAAAGCCAACGAAACAACCCTGGGGAAGAACATGAGAACAAGTTTTGAATTTGCTTAATGATTAGAAATAGTAAGTATAAATATCTCTGAGAAAATCTTTGACAAACTGCTGAACTATAAATATAGTTTATTTACCCTTTGGTGCCGTGGTTCACAATGTGTGAACCACAAAACACTGGGCATTCCCAGGATCCTTTCAGGTTGAATTAATTTTCATACTATGAAGACATTCTTTGCCTTCTTCACTGTGTTGACATTTGCACTGATAATGCAAAAGCAGTTATGGGAAAACTGCTGGCATGTTAGTGCAATTCAAGGCAGTGGCACCAAATTACACCAGCAGTCATTGCAGGTGAAAACCATTTAGTTACAGGGGGAAATAAGACAATTTTACTTAAGAATCTCCTTGAGAAAGCTGTAAAAATGCTAAATTTGTTTTAAATCTCAATGCTTGAATTCTCATATTTTTAAAGTTTAATGTGGGAAGCATGCAAAAGACATCTGACCATATTCTTAAGTGAGATGGTTGCCTCAAAATAATGCACTCATGAAATTAAGTTGCAAGCTGAACTAACCACTTTTACTGCATAGAGAGCCATTTTTGCATCAAAGAAGAACTGAAAGAGGACAGTTAACTCATACTTTGGGTGTTTGACATTCTTTTGAAAATGAATGAAGTGAGTCTGTCAATTCAAGGAAAACAATCCACAATATTTGTTGCCTATGAAAAAAGAAGTTTCCAAGAGCAATTAGGATTTTGCAAATTTGCACCCGCTTTTATGAGTATGGCCATTTCCCAACATTTAGAGATATTTCTGATCATTTAGTAATAATATATAATTTTTTAAATAGTCTATAATGAAATACATAGATATATTTGGAAAATATGTGCTAATATTTTTCAAACAACCAATGTTTGATGTTATATATCAAGCATGGATTAAAGATCTATTCAAAGTTCAAAACCAAAAAAAAATAAAATAAAACAACAAAGTGCAAAATTAAACAATATATTTTAATAGAACAAAGTATAGAAAGCTCAGTAATTTGGTTTCACATTGCATACCACAATTTGTCAATAATTCATACGGTATCAAACAATATTCACAATAAACTGAAAAGCCAATAAACTACTCCTGTGTTTTCTATCTTCATGAGGAGTGATTTTCTTCATATGCTTCATGAAGAAAAAAAAAAGCAAGAGATTGAATACAAAAGCAGATATGAAAAACCAGCTGTCTTCTATTAAGCCAAACAATGCAGAGATTTGCCAAACATACAACATTCTTTTTGTTTTAGAAAATATAGCTTTGTTTCCTTAACAGCATATGATTTATGTTAATATGTAATGTGTTTGTTGATGCTCTAAATAAGTGAACGAATGAATAAGTAAATAAACATCTTTAATTACAAGTAGAGTAAATATAAACACAGGATCAAAGCCTCTATGAGGTCCTCAATGATTTTTTAGAGTAAAAGATTTTCCTTGGCAAAAAGTTTGAGAACCCCTGCTTTTGTGTATCCTACAAACCTGATGGAGTTAATAGTAGTTTTTAGTTTGGCACTAAACTCCACATCATGCCCATATTTAATGTAATTAACTCAAGTAAATACATGCTATGATAAATTGCCTTAATGATTCCCATTCTTTGTTTCTCCTTGTACCCATTTCCATTGCCATGTAATTTTTCCATTCTTCCCACTGTGGATATGGTACAATTCTCTGTCCCTGGGATTAGCCAGGTGACTTATTTTGACCAAAGGAATGTTAGCACATGTAATACAAGTAGAGACTCTAAAGGACTCGAGTGATTAGACTAGGCCTGCTCTCTTGCCCTCTTCCATCTCTGTGACAGGGACCTGCTTAGCCAATCTGCTGGCTCAGATGAAGGATGGAGGAAATGTGGATTAAAGGCATCCTCACCTAGGCTCAGCTTCGATCAGCTACTCTCTCCATCTCTCTTTAGTTGGCCAATGATGCATGAGAGAGTTCAGTTGAGACTAGCAGGATCTCTACAACTAAGTATTGCCTGGATCAGCTGCCACAAAGATGATCAAATAAAAATGATGCTATTTATGACCCTACACTGTGTTCTCCCTATACATTGACTTGAGATCCTAATAGCCTCTTGACTGTCTGACTCTATTCTCTCTTATTTACTTGTTCATATGGTCCAAATGTTTTGCATGTCTGCCTAGTAGAATTCACTGTTTTAGAAACCAATCCTTTGTTTCCATCAAGTTCCCACAAGGACGACCTGAAGGAATAAATGATGTTATCCAAATTATACCCAAGTCGTAACTTTTCACTTTAAAGGCTTATCATCAAAACCTTTACTTTTCTGTAAATCAAAATGTTACAAATTTTACTTCAAAAATATAATGATTCATTCCATATTAAGACAACTTTGCATATAAACATGAATTTTAAAAAAAAATCCCTGATCATTAAATAGGGGTGATAGTTGACTCTGCAAAAATGCTTTACCTGTGAGCTCTTCTATCTTTAGTTTTCTAAGTGCATAAATTATAATTACAGGTTTAAAACTTTAGATTTCTTGCAACATTGAAGAAACACATCTATTGATTGAAATTTTTGAAGTAAATAATTGCAGAGGGACCTATTTTAGATTGTTCTAACACCTCTTAAGAATAATTAACCTCTGGGCAGCCCAGGTGGCTCAGCAGTTTAGTGAGGCCTTCAGCCCAGGGCCTGATCCTGGAGACCCGGGATTGAGTCCCATGTCAGGCTCCCTGCATGGAGCCTGCTTCTTCCTCTGCCTGTATCTCTGCCTCTCTCTCTTTCTGTGTCTCTCACGAATAAATAAGTAAAATCTTAAAAAAAAAAAAAAAAAAAAAAAGAATAACTAACCTCAAATTGCTATTATAGGTACTTTCCCTAAACAAAGGGATGCAAACTAAGACCTGTTTTTAATAAAGTTGTATTTAAACAAAACTAGTCTCATTTGCTTAAATATTGTCTATGACAACAGCTGCAAGCAAAATTGAGTAGTTTCAACAGAGACTGTATGGGTCACAAAATCAAAAATAACTATCTTGCCCATTACAGAAAAGATTTGCTGGCCCCTAACCTATAGCATTAGTCTCATAAAGAAAACTCAATATATTAAAGAGTCAATTAGAAACCTTACCCATTATAATGTGGCCAGAACTAGTATCTCATAGAAGAAAAGTTCTTACCAGTATTATATACCTGATTCTTATTTTGGGGGGGAGAGGGAAGTTGGATTCATATTTTGTCTCTCACAGGAAAAAAGAAGAGCAATACATGTCATAAAAATATGACAGATGCTCCATGCTAACAGAAGTTTTAAGAGTGATAAAAAAGAAAGACAATTTATCTCTATCAAGATTTAGAGATTATCCAATCCCGGGTTTGAAGACTAGTGGTTAGGTTCAGTACACACACACACACACACACACACACACAGATTTGTTTGTATTTTAAGATATTTTAATATTGAAATTCAATTTGGAAAACATATAAAGGTTCTGATTTTGAAATCCTGCCTTGAGGTCTTGCCAACATTTCTAATAAAGGCAATGATTTATTTTTTGCAAAAAAATATTTACAACTCAATATTTCTCTGTTTTTAAAACTCAACTTAGAAATCTTAAGGACTAGAAAAGTCACCATTTTTATTTTATTATCAATTATTTATAAAGAATGGCACAATGAAGAAACCATGAAACTTCAACCTATCATATCCCATTATTAAAAGTCCTGTAGTCACATCTGTGTTACCACATAAATCACTTGAGGCTCTTACAATATGTTTTAATGTATGTACAATTATTTCCCCATGGGTGACAGAAACATAAATTATTAAAATGTAACTGCTTTGAGGAAAGGACCAGAAGTTATAAACTTGAATGAGAATGAGATCTCCACAAAGTGATTTTACAAAAGTTTCACTAGATGGCAGCATCTTAAAAATAAAGGAAAAACTAACAACTCTCCCAAACCTCTCTAGTCATCCAGTTAATATTTTCATTATTTTACCTCTTAAGAGTAAGTAGAAAAACAATATGAATAGGCAAAAACAGAAACTCCACATCTGGGATCTACTTTATGTAATTTTTAAGATAAAAATCAAATATTTTTCAACAGATTTTTATTAACAGTACCCATAAGAGCTCATAAGCATATTGACACAACCACATACAAGCACAGCAATGGGCCACCACCTGGTCACCTCGCTTTGTAGTCAATCCCCAGACCACTGTGCTAATCTTCTAACCACCCTGAATACTTACTCCCAGCCTGCCTTCTTCCAATGAGATTGTTAAATCATACTTTTTAATATGACTCCCTGCTGGGATCCCTGGGTGGCACAGAGGTTTGGCGCCTGCCTTTGGCCCAGGGCGCGATCCTGGAGACCTGGGATCGAATCCCACGTCGGGCTCCCGGTGCATGGAGCCTGCTTCACCCTCTGCCTATGTCTCTGCCTCTCTCTCTCTCTCTCTCTATCATAAAAAAATAATAAAAACTGAGCTGCTTTAAAAAAAAAAAAAAAAGACTCCCGGCTTCCATTTAAAGAACCCCTTTAGCTTCAGAATGTACCTCACTTTCCTTGGTACAGCTTTTAAAGACCTTTATGACCTGGTCCTTGGCAGTTTTCATGTCTCAGGTGCCCCTTACCTTCCTTCCTTTATCTGCACAAACGTTTCTCTGTCTCAGGTATTCTTTCCCTCCTCATTTTGCATGGGTAGCTCAGGTTTTGATACTAAGGTAACTACCATGAAATATTCTTTTGTCAAACTGTTTTTCTATTTCATCAATAGCCTTATTTGCATAGATCTCTTGTGGCGATTTTCCAATCTTACTGTCTTCTACTTTTACATAATATGAACTTAAATAGTTGTTAAATTAAGAAGTAAATGAATAAAAGTCATACAATTATCAATAAATATTCTCTAAACTAATATTAAATTTTAAAAGAATATTATTTGAGGGCCTTTGTTCCTGTTGCAGTTTTATGGCATAAGCAATTTGTTCAGACTTGGCATCTTTTAAAATGAAGTTTCTTAGACAATTAATAGTAGTTAAAAATATGTTCAAAATCCCTCTCAATAAAATAAGGAATGTCATGTGTTTTTCCCTCACCATCTTCACTTGCACAATACTAACATTTTTTTAACTGGTAGAATAATATGCACAGGGTCTGTTCTGAGATTTCCAGGTGAAAGGGTAGCTTACTGTCTCTCAGGTTTGATTCATTACTTGTCTATTTATTAAGATGAAACATGGAATAATACAGCTTAGTTTTTTTCCTGATAACCTTAATTGATCCATTCTAATGGGTTGGCTTTAGACTAATTTAAGTTTGCTTCTTCTTCACCCAAAAAAAAAAAAAAAAAAAAAAAAAAAAAAATCTTATCAATTATGAAGACCATCAGTAAGTAGCAGATTTGGTAATTATATAAGATAAGGTATTTGAGGATATACCTAGAGTTGATAGTCAACTGGTATGCATTGGTAGGCTCATATAATTGCTAAAGTAATAAGAAACTTTAGGTAAGTAATAACATTTATCTTGAGCTACTTGAATGATCACTCGTGGTTGTAGGTTCCATGATCCCTGAGAGATCCCTTCAGGAGGTGCTTGAGAGCCAGCTTGTGGCCATTCATCCATACCAGTTTCTGCATGTTCCCTGTACAGTGCATGTCCAAACACCAGTGGATGCCCTTAGCAGTGGCACTGGCTTCATGGTGGGTAAATAACAGATGCCTATAAGTACCTTCAAGGCTATAATGGATACTAGTAATGAGAATGTGACCCTCCAATGGCTGTTTGTGGGAACTACAGCTTTCACACCATACCAATCAGGTCTTTAAGTATTGTGAGTATCATTCCTGGTTTGGTATAAAAGTCATAGGAAACAGAGAACTGTAGTGCTATGAATTTGGACAGTATTACCTTAAAAAGAAGAACTGATGGGAAACTTGGAGGAAAGTGAACAAAGAAAAAATTATAGGAATGTATGTGAGTGTGTATGTATTATTTGTGTGTGCGTGTGTGTGTTGGTCAACTGCATACAGACAGTAAGAACAAATGTTGGATTAACAATAATAGGTTAGCCAGTTATCTCTGACCTTGGGATTCCCCAAAAAAGTTCCCCAAAGAAGTTGAGGAAGGTGGGGATGAAGAGGAAGATGAAAGCTGGTTGGTTTTCCTGTCATAGTCTTGAAGCACTTAATTTTCCAAAATCCATTCAAGTGCTATGATTCTAAAGCATGCACAGATGAGTTAAAATCATAATCATAATCTTCAGTAAAGATCTCTGTAGAGGAGTCTCTACTATCCCTCTAAATGTTTCAGTGTGAATTTTTACTCTGAAAGTCTTTCATCCAGCCTAAATTTATTACTTACTCCAAATATCCTTTTCATATAAAAGAGTTCAGAGTATGTGCCCCTGAATTGTGCCACTTTGCTGTGTGGATTATTTTGAGCCAAAGGCAATCAACGCTCTGAAAGTTTAAGAGGAATCTTTACCCCTCTCTTAACTACCTAGGAGAATCTAAATTGGGGGTGTTTTTTTAGAATAGGAGTTCTTACCAGAGATAAATTTTATCTGAATGACTCGTCTGTATGGCAGGCAGGGCAAACATTTAAATATCAAACATCTGTTCTGCCTATTGTGCTATGAATTGCCCTCCACCCCTTTGAAGCTCCAGGCCTGTACCCAATTCCATATATACATCAGTTTATTTTTCTCTTTGAACCTCTCATGCATGTAAGGTTCCCATATGTACAACATCCAATTTTCTTCTGTTAACCTGTCTCATGCTAACTTAACTACTCACTACTTCTTCACCAGCCAGAAGAATCTTTAAGAGTAAAGGAAATTTTCCTTCCCAACAGTACCTATTATTATTCACATTTGTATAAAGCACTATTGTAGAAACTTAAGATTCATCCTTTTAACAGGACTTTCTTAAAGTAGATATTGATGCAACCCACAAATCCACAGATGAGAAATAGGAAGTGGAGAGCATAAGAGCACTTTGTTAATGAAATTTAAGAATAACACGTTAGGTAAGAAGGTATGAGACAGAGCCAACAGCTATGTGGAGAGAAAGAGTGAAAGATTTAGGAGAGAGAAAAGGCAAAAAGATCTTGAGACTCCAAAGTGTTGTGTAATTTGCAGGTGAAAAGGTCTTACTATAACAAAGACTGTGCTTTCAGGAGTAAATTTCAGCTATTTCTTTTACTGGAAAAAAACAGTGATCATTGTCTCTATTTATTGTCACAAGTAAGTATAAAACTGAAGGGAAAAAATAAAACAAATTGAGTGGTACTGTTCTCTTCTGGAGTCTTTCTCCAGCTGGCAAGGACCTCACGCAAAATAGTTTGTTTGATTTATTTCAGATACCTAAGATGGTAAAAAAAAAGCTCAAGGTAATTTTTCAAGCTTAATTTAGTTCATTTAATATTTAATGACTTAATGGAGCAGTCTGCATGTCCTAAGTGTGTCAAAGAATAGAAATGGAATTTGAAAAAGAACCCAAAATTTACAAAACGTGTTTTGATTTTTAGAGTAAGTATCCTTTATAAATAACTCTCACACTTTTCTGATTCTATTTAAATGAGAATACAGTTGTGCTTTTTAAAGCAGTATGTGATCCATAAAATTAGCCTGATCCATTCTTGCTGATGTGCACACACTTATTCATTCACTGGCAAAACAGGTATGTATTTAAAGATAACTGATAACGTGCAAAATGCTAGCATGTGTCTGTGAAGTTTATAGGGTCCACCCTCAATAAGTCATTGAGCACTCTGCTGACATAAGCTTCCTAAATTTGAGACTTAAGATAGGCATAGAAATAATTATAAGATAGTGCAAAAGGTGGCCAATAATACATTTTCCATCATGCTACAAAAATACAACAGAAAGACAGATTTAGCCTGACAGAGGAGCAAGAAAATCTGGATGATGGAGGGCAAGGTTTGCACACTCATTTTTTTTTTCTACAGGAGTTAGTCAAGAAGTATATGAGTTGGGCCTATAAGAAATATTTCATTTTACTCTTTCTTGTAATATAAGCATAAATATATATGCCAACTGTCACTGCTTCAGCACCAGGGTCAATAGGTACAGATGGGAGCTTGTTGAAGAGCTCAAATCCCATTTAATGGGCAGCACTGTTAGCCAGCCTTGCCACTCATTCTACAGAAAGGATGATCTAGTATTTTCAATCCTCTAATTTTTCAGAAGTTAGTTGAAACTAGGAATTTTTATATAAAACCTCTTCATTTTTCATTGTGGCATGTGATAATTTTATTTTTAAATATACCACATTTTCAAAAAATATACATAAAACACATTTTCACATAGAAAGACGGCTAGATTAAGCAAATCTCTTATCACAGGTTGTAACCTGTGAAGCAGGTAGTGGTTAAGCTGCAGGAACAGAATCTTCGCATGTGGGATTTAAAAAATTATTTAAATTCAATTTGTCAACATGTAGTATAACACCCAGTGCTCATCCTGTCTTGCACCCTCCTTAATGCCCATCACCCAGTTACCCAACACCTCCCCAACACACACACACACACACACACACACACACACACACACATACACTCGTGGGAATTCTAAGAAGAGGGAAGCTAAGAATAAGGGCCATGGAGACAGGACATTTGGTTTAGCTGACCCTAGTTATGTGAAGGAGAAGGAGGTAAACATGATACTGATAATTTAGGTATATATGTAAAATCATAAAGGCTCAAGTGATTTGGATTTTATTCCACAAATGTTAGAAGAGCAGTGGTTATCTAGTGTGATAAATATGAGGCAGGGCATCTAATAGGAAATACATGGATGCAATCACAGCATTACCAAGCATGGGTGGTTGACTTTTTGGATATCTGATGACTTTTAACATTTGCTTATCTCAAATTTTATGTACCTGTCCTATTACAAAGTTAATTTAGAACAACTCTTTATTTTATCCATCCCAAAATAATATCTATATTAAGAGAGAGCCCTCGGGACACCTGGGTGGCTCAGTGGTTGAGCATCTGCCTTTGGCTCAGGGTATGATCCTGGGATCCCAGGATCGAATCCCACATCCAGCTCCCTTATAGGGAGCTGGATGCTTCGCCCTCTGCCTATGTCTCTGCCTCTCTCTGTATCACTCATGAGTAAATAAATAAAATCTTAAAAAAAAAAAAAGAAAGTCCCATTTAGATGTGAAATCAAAGTGCAGTTTTTCATGAGATATGTTCTAGTGATTACTGTATCAATTTAAATGGCAAATTTCTCAATCAGGTTTATTTGTATATTTAAACTTACATACATCCTGAACTTAATAATATTGCAAACAAGTCTATAGGATAATTCTTGAAGACATCATTCTTAAATTTCTTCTCTTAAAGCTTATTATTCAGACAATATGAAAGTAATCTTATGTGTTCACCACTTTATTTAAGATAGATATTTTGCTAAGAAAATAAGCATTTTCCCTTGACCTCAACTGAGGTCTGATATTCCTAATGTTGTTTGTATAAATAATTTAATTGATTAAAGAAGGGAATCGTGAAAGAAGATATTAAGAGAAATCTCTCACATTTTTTTTTCTTTTTCTGCTTAAGGATATTTTGAAATTCCATTCATTGCTGTGAAGCACAAAACTGCCTTTCCATTCTTACAGTGATTACTGAATAAATTAGAATGATTCTATATATTTCATGTTGGAATACTTTCATTTTTCAGTTTAACAAAGACACATTACCCTTCCTTTTACTAATCAAGTGGTATGAAAAATGGGATATTGGAGAAAGTAGTTTCGGTCTTAGATGACTGAAGTATTTTATAAAATGCATATCATCTACAAAATAAGAAAAACACAAAAACCTAAGTGTAATATTTCTTGGTGGGGGAGGAGGGGCGTAGGTTTGGATGGAGCTAGATCCAGAGAAATAGTTATGTACTGTGGCCCTGATGAGAGTGATTGTAAGAGCAAAAATCCTGATTGCAAGGAGGCTTGCTTTTTCCAGATTTGTAATTCTAAAATAATATCTTGAGTCCAAAATTCCTCTTTTATTAAGAATTAATCATTCTTTCTCATATGGTTCACCTAATGAAAAGCTTAAATTAAATAAAACATCTGATGAAAATGTCTTAGAAACAGCTCAAAATTTTTACATTCTTGGTTGATCCTTACCAACATTTTGGACTTTCTAATTCCTGGATCCAACTTGGATGAATTTAAGACTACAGATAAAGTTTACTGTATATTTTTCAAAGGAATAATCTTTTATTATTCCCAAAATAAAGGATGTTTAGTTAATGGGACATTTCATCTAAATTCTCGGTCATTTTTCCCCTTTTCACTATCTCTGTGTCTGTATCTATCTGCACCTATGGTCTTCTACCTTTGGATTCTGTGAATAGTTAAATCTGCATGAAAAAGCAGGAACTCAATATAGACACTTAATTTCTGATGTTTACATAAAAATCTGTCTTTAACATTACTGAGAGAATAAAATTAAATAAAAATGACTTCTATGAAAGATCAGAAAAAAATCTTTCATGTAATATGAGATAAATCTGTTACATGGTATCCTCATGTTGAACTGTATTATGACAGAGATTTTTCAAATCTTGCATAGCAACTGCAATTGCCTCTTTTATCCCATCTCTACCCATTCCTGTAGGCAGAAAATTTCCTTTTAAAGTTAAAACAAAATGCAGTTTCTTCACTGTCTACAAGCTTTCAATGGTTCTCTGTAGGTCTTTAGGGAGGAGTTCAAGATGCATAATATAGCTTAGTAAACCCTTCTTTACCTTTGTCTGCCTTACAGATTCATTTCTTGTCATACCTTTTCTACTGTCAAATTAGTCTTTTCTACAAATTATACTAAAATATTTGCTTTCTTGTAACCTGATTAATTTTTTTTAAGCTGTCTAGAATGGCCCTACCACACAGCTAGGTACCTGGAGGGGATATTACCCACACATAATTCTAGAATTGGTCAGGTTTCATCTTCTCTTAAAAGGTCACCTTGACATTCTAGGCTAAATTGGTTGTTCCTATTTGGACCTCCATTATTATAATTCACTAAAATATTTACTTATTAAAAGAATGAATAAAAGATCCAAATGCATGTAATTCTACTATAGAAAGTATAGAGACACATATATTCTAATACGCTAATGAGAAGAACCTATTGCATGAACTGACAGTGACTTTAATGCAATAACTGTACCTACTACAATTTCTAGTAAAGATTACTTTATACTGAACATTCTAATATTAACCTTTTTGGAAAAGGTTCGTTTTTATGTATAAAAATTCTACAACATGCCAATTTATAATATAGTCATATACAAACATATTTGATACTAATTTTTCCCAGCTGATGTATTGCTCAATTCCTATGCAAGTATTGTTTATATATATATATATTTTTTTTAATTTATCTGAGAGAGGTAGAGAGCATGAGCAGTGGGGTGGGGAGGGGCAGAGGGAAAGGAGAAGCAGACTCCCTGCTGAGTGGGGAGCCCACAGGGCTCTTTCCCAGAAGCTGAGATCCTGACCTGAGCTGAAGGCAGAGGCTTAACCAACTGAGCCACACCCAGGTGCCTCTTGTATTGTGGATAGTACTCTATTGTGATCGTACTTTACAGAGTTGACTCCTGATCTCCAATACTAGAAACATCTCAGCATCTCTGTAGAATTTTGAGGCTTGATCAATCATTTGTCTCCTACAAGCATCTCAAAATTATTTTAACAAGAATTTAGGCCTTCCCTAATGATAAATGGATGGTTTGGTGAGGTGACCATTTATATGTGAGTGTTCTTTAGATACTTCAGATTTTACAAATGATGTCAAAACTACAATAGGTCTTTCTTTTTCATAATGTTTTTACTTATATTCCTGTTTTTGTCTTACACTATTCTGGATCCAGAATTAGTTCCTTTTTATTTAAATTGTTTGAGCTATAATTGTGATTATTATTTATTAATAATTTAGGTAGTTTATGGTTGGGCCTAAGAAATGCTTGCTTGTACTCATACTCAGCGGAGAGTGACACATGACAAGGTAGAGGCTAATAAAACAAAATGCAGGTTTGCAAAATTTAGTCTTTTTTTAGACATTATTTGCATTGCCATATTTAGTAAGCTAAAAGAAAACTAACATGCCAGTGTGTATATAAGTACAGTAAAGTAGTATAAACAATGTGATAAGTTAAGGGATCAATCATTCATTGATTCAACCAATATTTATTTGTCACTCACTGTCTGCCAGGCACACGTTCCAATATGTTGTAGGCCATTTTCTATGGCATTGAAGAAGGAAGGGAGAGTATAATCAGTTGGCACTGAGTTCTTTTAGTGATAAATTCTTAAAATTTATTAGTCCATTACCCAACCTTTAAAAGTTCAATCTAATTCAATCTAATCTCTTGAGTCTTGGCCATGCTGCTTAGGTTATTGTTTTCTTTTATATTCTAGTATGGAAGCATCCAGTGAAGAGTCTTTAGTTTACAATTCTAAATACTTCACTTTCTGTCTAAGGATACATTATTTCTTTTTCTGGTAGACTGGATATTCCAATATGTCTTTTCTCATATATTGATAATTGCTAACATTTACTGATTACTTCCCATGTACTAAATACTAAGTGTTTCAGGAATAGTATCTTGTTTGTTCTCCTAGGAGACAAGCACTCTTATCTTCCCTAATTATTTGTGGAGAAATGAAATCACACTGGTAAGTGAATTAAGCTAGTCAAACTATGCTAGAAACTAAAGGAGAGACAGTGGACTCAAGATCATGTCAGACCCCACCTCCACTATCTAAAATTTTTATTAATGCAAATGCTACACTGATCTCAGAATAACTATCCTACTCCAACAGCAAGACAAAACATCTGAGTTCCAGGTGTGGAAAACTAATACTGTTATTCTTAAGTGCACAAATATACTTCATTTCCCAGAAATGTCCATGTGTTAGTCAGTGGAATGAGGAGAAGTAAATTTTGCCATGATTAAGTTAATGCTTTTAAGTAGTTGGTATGCCACATTCCCATCCTTCTATCCCGTTCCTTTGGCTGAATCCAGACAAAGGATTCAGGATATGAAAGCCTTAGGACACAATCTTGAGTCACTGGAAATCTGGATCATTTCATGTGAGAAAGCTGATTACTGGCTGCTGCACGAACAATAAATAAACATCTATCACGATAAAAGCATTTATGGCTTTATTTATCTGTTACCAAAACCTAGTCTACCTAATACACTAAAGAGTTTCTAATGAAAATAATTTCTATTTGTTATCTATTTCTTATCTTAATCCAAGTTGAGAAATTATAATTTATGGGGGGTCTATTAAATAGACCCCCCCATAGGATTTTCCCTTTATTCTCTCCCCTTATATTTCATTATGTTGCCTAATCAGTTTCCTGTGAATTGTTTTCAAATGATTTGTGAAATGAGGTGGAAAATAAAATGCAAACTAAGAAAGAAATAGGGAAGAAAGGAAGAAAAGGGAGAAAATGAAAAGTTAGGAAGAGATGGAAGAGGAAACAGGAAAAAAGTTAGAAACAATGATTTTTCATTTGAGTAAAAATGGGAAATGTAAAAAATACTGTGGGTTGGTGAACCTAAACTTGTCTCTACTATAAGACCATAAAGGTTAAAAATTTCTTTACTCATGCTCTTTTGAAGCTACCACTTCAGAAGGCAATGAATCATAAGCAGGAATCTGCTAGCTTTTTCTGGGAATAATTTTGCACTTTGGATGAAAGGGACAGATGAAGCGGCTCTGCTACTTCTCCCTCCTTCCTTCTCTTTGCCTTAAATAGAATTGTGATATCTGGATTTGGGACAACTGTCTTGTGACCGCGATGTGAGAAGCCTGAGAAAAAAACCAAAAGAACCGTGGAGATGCCACTCAGATATTACTCAACTTCTTACTGCATCCCAGCAGCCTCCTAACTCAAATCTTATAAAGGAAAAAAAGAAATCCCTAATCTTTGGCTACTTTCTCACTGGGATTTTGTTTTTAAAGCTTAACAACTTCATAATTGATTTAGGAATATTAAGAATAGACCAAATCTGGGAGGGTGGAATTAAGAAGTGACTCGTTGAAAAGGCAAAGGAAAAGAAAGTGTCAGAATTGAGTCAAAAGATCCAGAAAGGTGGTGGCATGAAATATTAGGGTCACTTTAATGGGAAGACGAAACTAGAGCATACTGATTTCAGAATGGATGTAGGATTTCCAGTTGTAATAGGATGAGCGTAAATAATTTTTGAGGGTGGGAGTACCCTGTAGCTTTCATTTGGCAATGAGAAAAAAATTTTGGCAGTGAGTGATTAGTACAAACAAGTAATAGAATATGAAAAATTTAGAAATAGGGAAGTAAGGCAGAATGGGTTGGCCAATAATCTAAAATACAGTAAATGGCTTCAAAGACAAAAAATGAAAATGTGTCCTCAAACTAATGTGTCTTCTCATATGCTGGCCTTCCCTTATAATCTGATGCTATGATCAATTTTCGTTGGCCTACTGCACATATCACTGTCTTAGGCCTTCTCATCTAAGAAAAGCCTCAGTATCAGAGATTCATTATCTGTATCAAAACTGTTCTTCTAATTAATTTTTCTTTTAGATGATCACTGGAAATCCTGTCATTTTTCTATGCCTCAGAATCCATTTCTATACCACCTACAACCAAATAATGAAACACAGAAAACCAAAATGCAAATTGGGCAAGACATGTGAACAAGCATTTCATGAAAGAAGATATTCAGAAGGCAATAACACATTTGAAAGATGCCAACTTCATCAGTAGTCAGGGAAATGCAAATTAAAACTACAATGCATTAAATTATAAAATCAGTGAGGACATAGAGCAACAGACATTCTCATATATGCTGATGGGAAGTATATACCAAATTGGCACAACCTTTCAGAAAGTTGGTATTATTGATTAGGATTAAGCATGCATATGTATACCTTATCTCCAAGATTTCCAATCCAAAGTATACACTTACAGAAATCGGTGTGAATGCTTACTTTAAAAATGTATGAGAGTGTTTAGAGTAGCATTTATTGCAATAGCCCTCAAATAGAAATAAACCCCAAATATCTATCTTGATGAGAATGGAAAACGAAAATAAATTGTAGTCTATTTCATACACTGAAACAATACACTGAAATAAAAAGAAAAACAAAACTGCTACCAAAAAAGCCCCCACAAAACTACTGCTAGAATACATATTAACACATTTATAGATGGACAAAGTTATATATATGGCTACAGGTCAGCAGTGGTACATTTGAGGGGAGGTAACAGTATTTGAGAGAAGGCACAATTAAGGATTCTGAGTGGTATAAATGTTCTAGAAGTTTCTTGATGTGGATGATGGTTATAAGGGCTCAAAATAATTCACCAAACCACTTACTGATTATTTGTGTTCTTTTCGGTATGTGTGCATTTCTTTAATTAATATATTTTTCAGAATTCCTGTTCCCACTTGCCTCTCACATGATTATGAAATAAAAATTCTTCTTATGACTTCCATTGCTCCATCCCAATATCATTTTCATTCCTGCCATACTTCATTTCTGGAAACTTTCCTTTTTTTTTTTTTAAATCTTTTTTTTAGCCATTTCTAACAGTGATTTTTTATGCGTCTTTTTCCTAGAATTTCCTAACTCTTTTTTGATTGACACCTTTAATTTTCTCTCTGCCTTTCTCTTCAGTTTTATCTTTATAGACCACCCAAGAGAGCTATGTAAGTCTACATTTTAAATAACTTTTCAACCTCCATTGGGAGTGGGAGAAATTGTCTAGCAAGAGTATAAATGAATGTTAGAATAATTTTGATAATGGATAAATTGAAGTCTACTCAATCACCATTTCACTCCCATGGTATCCGTCACATCTGTGCAGTTACATTGAGATGGAACTGCTCTTTCCTGCCTTCATTTGACTGAAAGGTCAATGAGAGTTTCACATGGTAGGCATTTATTTTACTTTTTAAGTAAAAGAAAGCCTGCAAAATACGGAGAGAATGCTTTAGCAAACAAAGTAGCTAAGAATGAGAATCACATACAGCACCTAAGTAAACAAATTTATTTTGCTTTTCAGTAGGCAATGAGAGAAAATGGGTACCTGAACCACTTTCCATGGCTTCGTATTTGCTGAGGACGGTAAAGTTGTGAGGAATCCCTCACTAAATGGCAGAATGTGTGCAAGATTGTGGGTATTTTATATTCTTTCTCCTCTACACGGAATTTATGAAGTGGGCCCTGCTATCCCAAATTAACACTTGTGAAAAGAGGCCCAGAAAAGTCAAGTAACTTGCCCGAGATCATATAACAATTAAATGACCTAGCCAAGATTTAAACCAGACTGTGATCCAAAAGCCCATGGTCTTCTTTCTTCTCTATCTTCCTGCCTCATTTCAATGAGAGTTAATGAGACATGCACATATACTACGGGGATCGGAGACTGTTGATTACTTGCATAACATTTTAAAATATAATTTTTTATTGACCTCCCCTTTATTTTGGCATTTAACACTTAATGCCTAAATTAAGAAGACATTATCTTTATATCTTTTGTAATGCACCACTTTCACAGTTATCCATCAAACCAGTTGGAAGTCGTGGTTGAAAATTCCTAGAGACTGCTGATAACGGTGCTAAATTTCTTTTCATTAGTTCTATTCATTAGCTTCAATAACTGAATATATTAACTAGACTTCACACATATATTAATCCCATAACTTATTAATGTTCAGAATAAAATTTGATTGTCACCTTTTTAAATACATAATTTCATTGCTGAATCAAATAGAACTGTTATTTAAGGATTTTGAATACAAATGGTAGCCGTTGAACATTGTTTCTCTGATTTCTTTTTTCAGGCAAATAAACACTAAAAACACTTTTTTTTTTTTTAACGAACATATATAAACAGACATGATTTCAAAATAGTAAACAACGTAAGTGTGAGTTAGTAATATATAGGGAAAAACTCTCGTTATTGACAGCATCATAATTTCTCAAGTCTTAAAAACAAAGTGGCTTTTTAAAGTACACTGTAAAACTCGATCTACTGTTTACTTTTATTTCTGCATCTCCCTTTCTTCAGGCACCTAAGGTTAAGTGACAACTGAATTACATTCAGAATGAGTTATATATAAAATGACAAAGTACCAGAGTTGTGTTTCTAACAGTCTTAGCATATGCAGTTATTATCTGACATATTCTGCTGACAGACTAACCCAGTACCAATGACATCACCTGCAGGAAGCTCACCTGTCCTGCTGATTAGAGGCAAACTTTGGGACAGCAGACAGAAGTGAGGAAGTGAAACAGAAGCGACAAAAAGAGGTTTAAATAGAGATGCCTAAAGCAAAACAGATTATTATTTTTTTAATGTAAGGCTCGCTTTTTTTTTTTGTAACTCTAAATAATTTTACACAGACACACACAAAGGTATTTCACTAGAAATGCAATTAGAATACTCCAGTAAAGTGATGCTTTGGGCAAGCTGGGAAGGAAAAAATGACATGCATACCTTTGCTTGTCCAGCTCTTGTGATGGCAGGTATATTAAAGAGCTGTCCAGTGTAAAAATGCAGCCCACCGAACAGGATCACTGCAATTGAGTCTCCTTCCTTCTCAATTACTTCAAGGATATCTTCCGTTCTCAATGTTTCTTCCCCCTAAAGTTGAGTTAGGCACAAGTTACATCCAATCCACAATGACAAATTTGTCACTTCATATTTCCCTGTCTAAATTCACCTTGAGCTCTTTCTCACATAAAACATTCCAAGATAATGTTGTTGTTGTCTTTTTTTTTTTTTCAGATTAATGGTCTTAAAAAATCTGGCAAGAGAGCAGGATTTCAGCATGCTTTTGTTATTATAAGAAATGATAGCAAAATTGCTTTTTATTATAAGAAATGATAACAAAATTGTTTTTAAAAAAGTTTTAAAAAGTTGTCTTTGTAAAACCCTTACTTGCTTGATTTATTCCTGTTTTTTCAATTAATCTTTACTATTTGCATACCTACAAATTGTTTTCTCCTTATTTCCATGTAGTAAAATACCAGAAAGTACAAAGAAGTCCATGAAATACTAAATGGCAAAATTTTCTTGGAAATTATTTCATTTATCCATCTATCACATTATGTTTTCCAGGATGAAAAACTTAACACATTTTTCACCTGAGTATGACCTAACCAATATTTTCTGTTATCTTAAGAGTAAACTCTCCTCCACACTGATCTAAAGATCAAGCTCCAAAAAAATGAAGAGAAAAATCAATAAAACTCAATTTATTATCAAAGTTACTTTTGCCCACTTCTCCCCAGCTAAGACTAATGATTGGTTACTTAGTGAAAATTCTAAGTAATTTTGATTTGGTCTTGTGAACTACTTGAGCCAAAGGATATCAGCTAAACACAAAGTATCTACTTGTATCCTAATCATTGTTATCCATTTATAAAGTTTTTATTATTTTTCCCCACTGCTAAATCTGACAATTTTGAGGTCAAAGCATCATTAACTGCATTAATATTGAAGGGAAGTTCATTAAGGTATTCATAAATCTTCCTTCAGTTATTTTTAGTTATTGGTAATTCTTGCTACTTATCAGTTACTGTGTCCCATGGTAGGCACATGTATATCACAAATATAGCACGTACTATATAGTTTCGACTAGAAGCTTGGAGCTTATTTATAAAATTAAAATCTGTAAAAATAGTACTGACACTGAAATCTCTATATAAACTATTAACTGATGTGTATTTTATATATAAAAGAGAAGAATTCAGTAATTCGAAGACAAATTCTAAGTAAAATTAATAATGTGGTAATCCAAAACTCTTTTTTTCTTAAAAGAATATAAAATGATTTGTCCATCATAATCTTCTAAACATAAGATAAAGAAAAGTAATATATATACTAATTACTTATTTAAAGAATCAGTATAAAGCGAATAAGAAATGTATTTCTTAATAGTAGAATACGGTTCTCTCTGATATTGACCTGCTCTAACCTAGTAATGCTAAAGAATGCTCCGCCCCCCCAAAAAAAAGAATGCTCCCAAGATTATGATTAACTCATAAGGTTCCACAACACTTATCTCTTTTAACATTAAAACTTCTGATAAATTAGTGGGTATATTCATTTTAGCTGGAAATCAGCAATTTATATATGACATATGAAATAGATATCCTGTCACAGGTATGAGAACTTTCTATTCAATTAATTGATTGCATGTGGGCAAATAGAACTAAATGGAATAGATTTTAATTTCTCAACGTATTCTGGGTTGAAAGAAATAATTGTTCAAATATTGGCTTAACGGCTTGGGAGCATCACTTGTGAAACCTACAATTTATTCTGCATGGATCTTTTGGTGCCAAATTATACAGAGTTTATATGTCAAAGACTGTACAACTTAATCTTATATCTCTATTAACGTAAGGTGCACAGTATGTTAGATCTTGAACATATGTCAAGAATGATTAGGTGTTTCCTTTGTTATCTATTTAAATATGATGAAATCTCAGAGAAATGAAGTAACTTTCTCAAAGTCCCTTACCCAGTAAGCTGGTGGGTCTGCGATTTCTGTGGAGTGTATTAGCCAGGTTGTAAAATCCAAGCTCTTTCTGCTACACCACATCCTTTTCTATTCCCCCACCCCATCCAAGCACAAAGGAAAACATTGACACTCAGATTAAAAAGAGATATAAAAGATAGGCATACTTCAATTTCAAAAAATACCATTTTAAAAGCATCCACAGGCAATGAATTGAAATTGAAAATGATACATGCAATTTGCTACCCCTTTCCATCCCACTGAAGAATATGGTAAACTCCAGTGGCACTCATAGGAAAATAGTTTGCTTGTAATATGACTATCCCTTGAAAAATGAAAATAAATATAATTCTGAGCTAATTCTCCATTTTAGGCAAAACGAGCTAACAGTAACAGAAGTCTAGGTCTTTTATACTTTCTTGAAAGGTCCATTAAAGTAATGAAGACAAGAGACTTTTGAGGAAAATGAAGAAAAAAATCGATACTAAATAGAAACATAATGAATATTTATTTCTTTTGCTCATATACCTCTCTCGGCTTTATAATCCGCATACTTTTCTCAACGTTAAGTCCATGAAGTTGAAGCTGTGATTCAATAGCATACTGGAAAAGAAGGATGATTTATTAAATCAAGTCCAATGCACAGAAATACATTGAAATAACTCCAAAAAGAGATAATAAAATAATAATAAAAGCATATCATCGTATTAAATGTAAGGTCAAGGTTAAAAGGCACTGAACAGAACACACCAGAAAAGAATAGCTTAATATAATTTATATGCAGCAATCTGAACATTCCTTGAAGCACTATATTTTAGAAATGGATGGATGCATAAGGATCATCTAGACTTTAGGGAGTTCCAAGAGACTTACAGAAGATTTTAAATCACCTTTGACTTAAGTCAAAACTGGAGTTTCCAGAATAACCATAGTAAGTGGTGTGGACTTGGTACACTTGAGCTAGCTCATAGGAAGGGCTTACCCTTAAAAAATTAAGCTAGTAATAAAAGGAAAGGACATCAGAAAGTTCCTTTCACTGAGACTATAAGATATGAATGGGAACGGGAAATTATAGGGACCCTGAATTTTTTCTCAATATTAGGGTTTTGATCCTTTTTAGGAAAGTAATGGCTAGTAAAGTAATGGCTATTAATTTAGACATAATCGAATGACTTAAACTTACAAGATGTGAGTCAGAATAGTTAACAATGATAATAGAAAGACAGAAATCAATTTTCTCTCTAACACTAAAACTGAAACACACAATATGCTTTTATCCATGTCTATCTGGAACAAGCAAATTTCTTAAAGAAGCAACATTTAATGAACCAGAAGAAGTATCTTTAATCTTTAATTAATGGTTTTTTCAATAATGAAGCACCGATAACTACGCTAACATGCTAGAGACAAATAAAAGTTTTCTCCCTATTTTATGTAGCTAAAGGGTTAAGCACTGGGGTATGTATTGATTTGATTTCGTAAAATAAAACAGCAACAAGAATTAATAAAATATTTATAACTGCACTTGATTTAAACCAGCGGTTCGCTCAATGTTTTTAAAAAGACTAATAAATCAATGTTCCTATTCAATCCTTTCCTCCCCGAACACATGTTTTACTTGAACAAAAGAAATGAAGCTACAATCTATATTTTTAAAATGCCTAATCAGAAGCATTTGACAGATCTTTTTGTTGTAAGGTTACTTGAAAAAAGACTAGAGAATATACTCTTCAACACAGGCAAATGGTACACTCCTCTAGGAAGAGTCGAAAGAATAGAAATATAATTTGAAGCGTCCTTACATGATCTGAAGGGAAGGCTTTGGCTTCCAGAAGAATTTTATACCTTTCTGGTGTAGGCTTAAAAAAGGATAACTGCAATGAAATGGATTTATTGAGAAAAGCATTAATGCGCAATTTAAAACGTTTGTTCATTTTATATCATACTCTCATTTTATAATCTCCAGCATTTTAAAGGCATGACTTAATTACACATCTAGATGTCTGTCAAGGGTTCCTTTTCTAATTAATTAGCCTTATTTCTAATGAACTATAAAATAGAAGAAGGTATAGGCTCCTTACATTTATCAATGGCAAAGCAAATTTTGAGACAACATGAATGAGATAAAAACAAATTCTCAAACTTCCCTTAAATTTTAATTGAAAAATTATCTCCCCAATGATTTTAATGGTAATTGCTCTATTATAAGACTGAAATATGTTCTGTATGAATCTTATTTATATTGATTTATCTTAGGCTGCCGATTTGGTTTCTAGTACATCGTAATTCCACTGTCTCATTACTCTGTGTGATTTTATTTTAGGTCCAACTGGAAGTGCCCCAGCCCTAACATGAAACATTTGACATTTCTAGAAGCACCAGGGAGAAGCAGTTCATTTGCTCAGGGGAGCCCTCTCCCTGCCTCCGACCCCCCCACCCTTTACCTGGTGAATACACCTTGACTGACAATAGCAACAAAGAAAGGATGGCTACTGTGGATTCAGTGTTGATCACTGCTCAGGGTGCTAAAGTAATTTTCACACATTATCATATTCCACCCTTGTACATACCTAGCAGTTAGGTATGCTTGTCCTCATTTTCACAAGGGAGAAAATGAAGATTTAGACATCACCAAAAATTTGTCCAAAGTTAGACATTAAGTAACTTAGCCAGAAATCAAAACCTGAAGTGTCTTAACTTAAAACTACGCTATTTACCATCATGTTCAATATACTCTGTGAACATGTTCCTTTAGGGGTATTTAACAGTCATTTCATTTTTCTTAACATAAAATATCGGTATATTCATTATGAGCTTTGGTCATGTAGACATGTTTCTAAAAACTCACTTAAAAATGAAATAAAACTTTTTCAAAGCATCAAGCAATTACCACAGGCACCATATTCCAAATCAAGAATATATTTGACATTTTAAGGTGTATATATATATATATATATATATATATATATACATACATATATATACACACACACACACACCTTACATATATATATATATATATATATGCCATATATACCTTAAATGCCATATATATATATATATATATATATGCATACACACACACACACACACACACACTTAGGAAGTAGGAAGTACTTTAAATACAGTAACTCATTTAAGATACTTAGATGCCTTTTCTCTAATTTAGTTCTATGTTCTAATTCTTTTTTAACCTACTCCCCCAAAACTTAGTCTATAAAAGCATAACTGATCCATAATCCCACCCTGCTAATGTCCAGCATACTGGAAAATTATCTTTCTGAAAAGCTCAGTGTTTGCTAGCATTTGTACATCATTGTTTTGTATGCTTGCAAGCAGTTTTGCTTTTAACCCACTGCAACTTTTATTCCTTATGTTCTGAGATAAGAACTGTTCATTATTCTAAAGCTCTTTGCAAGAGTCAACTCTCCCATGATTATGAAGAAGCCTTTCTATCATAGTCCAGCATTTCCTGGTAAAAATGAAAATAACCTCACAACATATTTTTAAATAAGTAAACCACCAGATGCTCATGAATTAAAGATAGAAAAATGTCAGATTCTACAAATGAGTGTACACTAAACATTGGTGGGAAAGGATACTTACCAGTAGAAGATGTAAATTAACAGTCAAACCATTCATTAGGGCGATTTCTTTCTCATTGGCTCCTGCGAAGTAAACATATCATAATTTAGGTTTTTCTATTAGGGCTGAAGTTACTTGGAAAAACAGAGTAGGGAGGCTTCGTTCCTTCATCCCTAATGCTTTTAGAGATAAGGACATATTTGATGTGTCATCACAAAGAAATGGAAGTTTTCCCACTTGACTCATTTTATCAACGATACCTGGACTCAGATGCACATAGCTAAAATTATACTTGCTTTTCGTTATAGTAAATAATAGCTACAAAATAATGAAGCATTTCCTTTTTCCTGTAAACTAAAAATTATTTATCCTCTTATCAGATAGTTTGCCGAATTCCCACAGAGTACATTTTTGTGGTAAATGTATCTCAAAAGAAATCAGGACCATCACATTTTTAAAACTGGTTGTTTCTAACGTCCAATTAAAACGTACTTTTAACAAAAGAGAGCTAGTCTGTCAAACATACTTCACTGTTATTACAGTGAGATATATAATAGTTTATAAGACAAAAGAGCTGGAAAGCCAAACACAAAAACCTAAATAGCTCTGGGATTTATTCATACACACTGAGATACAAGATAATTAATACAGATAGGTATTATCTGATGGAGAACACATGCAAAATTAAGATATCCACTACACAGTCATAATCTGATCTAATTCTTAGTAATGAGGGCTTGAGCACTTAGAAATAGACCGAGACAAAGCATACATTGGGTACTTAAGAACTCAGAGTATAATAACAACAATAATACTTTCATATTTTTAGTTCTTACAATGCCTCTTAAAAGCAATTAGGCCTGTATAATAGGAAAATCTCTTAACTATCACTGATAAAAATGGGTTTTGGGCCTTTGTTTGTAAAGCTGTATGAAGTGTTAAGAGAAAATGTATAATACAAATCCTATATTTCATATCCAAAGAGGTGCTTCTGTTAGAGTTCCATGTTACAAGAGACAGCAAGTAAAATAACTAATTTACAGATAGATTTCAGGATAAGTTCACTCGAGGGGAGGCCACTAGAGATAAGTGTGTAATTTAGGATTTTATATTTCATCACAGTCATCTGGTCGAGAAAAACATCATGTTGCATTTAACAGATGGATTTCTCCATTTGATGTGCAATGTTGGTAAACAGTTGGTTAGAGGATGTATCTCTGGTCTTTGTAAGGTGGACAGTGTCTGAAGTCAAGGGACAGTGAGACCAATGTCGTTCTGCATTTCGAGCACCAAATAAAATTTGTCAAAGACTTATGAGATAGATATGAATATGATAACCTTATGTTGCATACAGTGGCATATGTCTTCTCCGACAATATGAAAATCTTCTGGAAATATGTAAAAGAAATACTGCCAGTTTTCTATATTTGTTTCTTTGCATTATGCTATGAATTTTTACTGTTATTTCTAAAACAAAATATTATCTGAGATATCTAATCTAATACTATGCTTAACTCCCTGTTAGCTATTTACATGCATCTTTTCTGAGAACCACGTATTTCCAAAAATATTTTAGGAGGGAAAGTGAAAGGAGAAAAGGGAGGACAGTAATTTCATAAAGAGAGTAGAATTCATAGAGAGGCATTTGAAAGTATGTAATGAGAAGAAAAAAGAATTCATACGTTTGTTGCCACAGAACAAAAAACAAAGAAATTGGTAAGGCAGGAAGGGAAGGAGACTTTCTAATGAAGGTTAGACTTCCTATTTAGCTTAGCAATTGCATTCTGATTAAAATAATTGTAGATTCCTTGAGAATTTTAGTTCTCTGAACAATATAGTGTTCATTTTGGATCACCTAAAATTTTTCTTGCAAAGAAGGCAATGAACCAGTTATGTTAGGCTCAATTAATGTAGACATGCACTTGACCCTGTGCTACCTACTTTCTCACTTTCAGTAGCATATTCACACTTGGATCAATTCTTGGTAAATAACCCTTCACTGACTTGAATAATTTATCTGCCACCATGCACAAAAATTATCTCATCTTAGAACACTCCAAATTCAACCAAGCACATCATGAAATGCTTTCCTCACCTGCTACTGAACTTTGTGAAGGAGACGGTCAGTCTATTTAATGTGTGTTCATGTGTACACAGGTATATCTGAGAATGATGTAAATATTAAAGTTTCAGAACATTAACAGAATTGTTTATTTCATCTATAACTACTTCAGGCACTAAAAAATCAAGGGTTCCTAACACTAAAGCACCACAAATCAGTCTGATTTTTAGAATATTTTTAAAGAAAAATGTACTCATCTGACCTATCTCTTTTGGTTCAAATTGCATTTCTGAAACCAATACCTGTTCTTCTAAGATATTTCTATATCATCAGCATTCCATAAGAAAATTTAAAAAATAATTGGGTAAACTGAAATTCTTTCGAGTTGCATTCCTTTGTTTTTTTTTTCTTCTAAGATTTTTTTATTTGTTTTTTCTTTTCTTTTTTTTTAATTACTGTTGAAACATCAAGAACTACAAGTATGCAGGCAAAAGTTTTTAAAAACTTCCTGAAAGCAGGCAGCCTGGGTGGCTCAGTGGTTTAGTGCTGCCTTCAGCCCAGGGTCTGATCCTGGAGACCTGGGATGGAGTCCCACATCGGGCTCCCTGCATGGAGCCTGCTTCTCCCTCTGCCTGTGTCTGTGCCTCTCTCTCTCTCTCTCTCTCTCAAATAAATAAATAAAATCTTAAAAAAAAACAAAAACAAAAAACTTCCTGAAAGTTTATCAGGATTTGAAAGAATCTTTACTTTAGAGGATCATCTACAACTCACTGCAATAAATGTCAAGATTTGAATCACTTCATCCAAGATGAGTATGAGCCAGGGTTCTCATCTGAAGAAGAGTGTGTGCATTCCTGCTTGTTTTATTTTATTTATTGAACATAATTTTTTGCTTTACCAGAAGATGTAACCTAGTTAAATGCAAGCACTGCTTTCTTACCTCAATGCCTGGCAAGCTAACATTTATTGAGTCCTTATTATGTTCTAGTACTTCTAAATGTGTGACTTGCATTTTTTCACATATTCTTCACAGTAAGCAATAAAATTTTACTTTAATTGTCCATATTTATCAATGAGGAAACTAACATCCAAAGAGATGAACTAACTCACCTAAAGTCTCATAGATAGGAAGTAAGACAAAATCTTAACCTTCTCTTAGAAAAAAAAAAAAAAAAAAAGATTAAAATCTTTGTTCCAGATTACATTGGGAAACTGTCTACATTATCCACTCCCTGTAAATCAAATATAGGAAACCCATGTTCATTACCAACATTCCTCTGCATCTTTCTAATTTTAATTTAATTTCAAATATTTTGCCAAGAGAAGATGACAGGGCCCCAAGCTGCTTAGTGTTTAATAAGAGGATTTGTGATGGATCTCCTAACTGCCACCCATGTTCTGTATAATTAATTAAGCAGATGCAAATGTTACTGTGGATTTGCAGTCAGGCTAAGTCTGAGAACTTCTCACTCTGTCTCTCAAGTAGTACATTCCTATGGCCTCCAGAGGTGGCTAGTGCATGCTTGAGGATTCCTAACTGGAGACGGCTTCTAGGATTATTACTTCTTGGAGGGTCAACCACAAGTTTCATAAAGCAAATTTATGTCCACATTACAACATTTTATAAGCTGAAGTGCATGTATCCAGCCCTTTGTGATTTTTACATACCCAGGGAGAAGTAGTCTTAATAATAATACTAATAATATTCTTCAGCAATTCTATTTCTAGCTTCTTGATAATGACATTAATTATCAGAGAAAGTTATTCCACATTTCACAGAATTGTTGGCTCTATATAAAATGTTTTATTAACAGTTTTTCTTCTCATCTGAAATTGAAATTCTTTTCAGTGTCTATGAAAAAATACAGTTGCTCATTGTCTCCTCCTCCTCCTCCTATCCACTCTATCAATTTGTACACATAATAATTTTTATTATCCTTCTGTTACTTCTTTTTTTGGGAAATTTTATGGGGGAAATAAAGGCTGTGGTTTTAAGAACCTGGAAGATTCAATCATTTCCCCAAATATACATGTGTCTGTTTATGACACAGTAGGTAGCTTGCAAGTAGCAAAAATAAATTTGACTTCTGCTGCTTTTTACTGTACTTACCACGTAATTATTTTAATTATTTCATGATTTATGCAGCATCTACTTCCAAGGAAGATTTAAGGTTTCTGGGGTTACAAAGTGAGTAAGAATGATAAAAAAATAACAATAGGGTACAATGTATACAGATGGGAAACAAATAAAAGCTGTTACAAGTTTTTGCTACTTCCAATTCAATCAAATTTCCTCAGAATTTCCTAGTGACCCAGGCAAAAAGGGAACCTGAGTGGGATCTGCAACAAACAAGATAAACACAAATACATGTAAAAAAACTTTCTAAAATAATCTATTCCTAATAAAAGAGATCTTATTAATTTTTTAACTTGACCTAAGAACCATTTCTCTAATATACACAATTTTTAAAAATGAAGAAATTTGGAGGATAATAAATACTGAAATTTTTCTTAAAGAGTACCAAGTTTTTAAAATAGTTTCTGATACACTTTTGTAGACACTGTCAATTCACATTCTTTGTCAACAAAAAATAGCAGAAATATTTCTCATTATAAAATATGAATTATAAAGAACAAAACAGGCATTTAATAAAATTACAAACTAAAAATCACCTTCATTCACTGACAATATTTCAAATGAAATATTACAATGTATTTATCATAAATGGCTTGAGATTCTGGAAAGACTATCATCTACCTACCTTAAATAATTTATTACATATGCATATTGTTACTTATGATATATAATAAACAAAATATATATTGTTTCTTGGGCTTCATTACCACGAGTGACTGTACTCATTTCAATAAGTAATTGTTATCTTTTATATCCCATATCATCAGGATCAAAAGTCTGTAATTTCATTAATACAGTATTCAGTACAAACCCACAAAAAACAATGAAGTTTACCCATCCCGTGTGTGATAACTTTGTATGGTATTTCAAAGACACAGAAAAATCCCAAAAGCTAGAGTAGATAAATATATATATTTTTTAATTCTTTACTAAATTCATTCCTTTTACTTCTCTAAATAAATCTGACTAGTAGGGTTTTCTTTTTTTTATTTTCCTTAGTAGTTATAATGAGAGATGTCTCATTTGAAATTTTAGTAATCGTTGTGATTTATTTGCCAGGCAAACAAAATACTTGCATATTTAATAAGTTGTGACAGAGCTATAAACTTTTAAATGGTCAAAGGAAATATTTTTGCAGGGTTTATTGGCTTCATAAATAAATCTCACAAAATAATATCACCTTCCCACTTCCCTGGCCTGTATATAAACATCCTAACTCCTCTTTTAGAGGATGATAAATATTAAGCACAAAATAACAGGATTAGAATGCAGTTTATGTTCTGAAAGCAAACCTAGTAAAGAAAAAAACAACCCACAGCTAAGGAAAACATACATGCTCAGGTCAAATTAATCCAGGATGTCTTCAGGTTTTTGACTTATATGTTAGACATTTGAATGAATATAATTGGCTCCTAAAAATGAACACAAATGGAACCATTATCAAACAGCTATTTAACACAGTTTTAAATACAACTGAGGATGCTTCAGCTGGTAGCTTCCTCCATCAGAACGCACACTGCTGTAGGTAATGCTGACACCTGATCAAGTGCTCCGTGTTCCCAAGAGCCTGACTGGCCTGGTGGGAGATGGAAGGTTTTTGTCTTTATTGGCCCTGGCTGTCCAATATTCTGGGCCTGGGTCCCAGCCTCAGGTATTCAGAGTTGTGCAGATTCACCCTGGAGCTCCTTGGGAGGGTCTGGATTCAGACCTGCACATTCAGCCTGGCTTCACGTGCTGCTCTGCAAAAAATGTGCTTCCAGGCTGCCAAGTGCTTGCTCCTCTCTTTAGCAATGGTGCTATTTCTGGTTTGTAGAGATTTTTGTATTATTTTATTATTATTGTTTTTTTATCTTTAGTGTTCCTATATGTTTGTTAATCTAATGTTTTTCCTATTATCTCTCTGTGTTTGAAACAGAAGGGATCACTTTCAGTAAGTACTTAAATCTGTTATTTTAAATGAGAAGTCAATATTCTGATCCTGTAATATAACCTCATAAAACAAACTTATATAGTATAATGATTACTCAGTATTAGCTAGCAAGAAATGGAACTTGCTTTTGCTTCCAATCCTTCTATTTTCTTCTTTCTATTCTTCTTTTCCTTTCTATTCTTTCTGAATAGGTAACACATCCATACAGTTCATAAACTAAAAATAGATTTTCCTTAAAAGTCTGGTAATTTAGGTTGTATCACACGAGTGTTTCTCACTGTGCGTGTCATGAGACTTGTTGCAAGGTGACCCTGCTGAGCCATTGTACTGGGAAAACTCATGTCAGAACCTTTAGGTTATCCAAATATCAAAAGAGAAGACTTTTATAGTTTCCTGCATAAGTTAAAACAGAGTACATAAACACTTATTTCTTTTGTTCTCCCTAAGAAACATATTATAGACTAAAGTGTGTCCTGGTTGTCCTAACTCCCAATGTGACTATATTTGGGAGTAGAGTCTATAGAAGGTAATAAAGGTTAAATGAAAAAATAAGGTGAGGTCTTTATCTAATAGGACTAACATCCTTCTAAGAAGAGAGACATCAGAGTTCTCTTTGACTCTGAGTATGCACAGAGGAAAGGCTAGGTGGACACTTAACCCAGGAAAAGAGTCCAACCAGAAAACAACCTTTGGATCTTGGACTTCTCGCCTCCATCCAGAACTGTGAGAAAACACCCATTGTTGAAGTCACCCAGTCTGTGGTATTCTGTTATGACAGCCTGAGCAGACTAATATAGTATTCATATCCTCCCTTGAGAGCCTTCTTCTCCCTTCTCCAGAGACTCACCAGGTTGTCCGGGGAGAAGGATTCACCTGGCAGCATGGAATGGGCAAAGGGAGCTGGAATTCTAACTAATTTTTATTTTATTCATTTATTATCTTTTAAAAATATTTTATTTCTTCATTTGAGCAAGAAAGAGTGAGAAAGAGAGATACAGCATGAATGAGGGGAGGAGCAGAGGGAGAGGGAGAAGCAAACTCCCCTCTGAGAAGGGAGCCCAAAGCAGGGCTCAGTCCTGAGACTTCAGGATTCTGACCTGAGCAAAAGGTGGGTGCTCAACCAACTGAGCCACCCAGGTGCCCCCTAACTGAATTTTAAACAGACTTTCAACACATCTCTTTTTATTCCTATTTTACTCCCACTTGTAGAGACGCTTATTGCAATCCCCAAATTTTTGAAGGATCCATGGTGTAAAGCAGGGTGGCCTTCCATTTTTTGCCATTGGGAGATTAAGTTTTGGTTTGTGCTTTTTAAAAAGATTTTATTATTATTATTATTATTATTATTATTATTATTATTATTATTTTTAACAAAGGCAATTACCACTTGTCCACTTGCTATCCAATTCCCAAAATATTGCTATCATCTCTTTCACTATTCTATTTCTTCTTTGAGATTCACGTTTTTTTTTAATTTTTATTTTTTAAATTTCACTAAGTGTTGTTTAGTGAGAATTCAGAAAAAAAGAATACTTAAATGCTTGTGTTCTGGCCTCCATCATTAACTTGAAATCACTTCCCCTTTGAAGCACTAATCCCAAAGGTTGGTTGGTTGGTTTTGTATCTTTGTGTTATATGGTTATGTGTCTATATTAATATAACTTTTTTTTTTGTATCCTCCTGTAATGGGAGTCCCTTAAGGATACCCCATGGGATACAGATGGTGAAGATTTTTATTCAATATTTTACTTCCTCATCACAAGTCTTGACAGACACACAGTAGAGGTTCAATAATCATTTCTGAATAAACAAGGTAGTCCTCAGGTTTTTAAGTTTGTTAATTGGTATAATTCTTTCTGGATGTAAGTCCTACTGTCCTCACTGTAATTCCACTTTCTCCCAGCTCATACTGATTTTTGTCTTCTGATCACTGAAAAAGATGCAACTGGGACAAAGCAATAAAGATATTTTTAGACTTGCCTATAAAGGGATGAGGTTTGAAAAGGCATTATTAAACTTGGGATTTCCCTAAGTCCTCTAAATATTTCCAAGTAATACCACTCCAGTTGCTTAAATATCATTATTTTTTTTGTTCAATTCCCTAAATATCATTAAAGATTTCAAGGAATGCTCAACATTCAACCCGATTAAATAAATTTTTCAAAATGTTAACACATTTGCCATCTACAACTATCTTGAGTACTACCCAGAGTATATAACTCACTTTAGGAAACACATTATAAAACAAAGAACAACATCAACCATATTATTTCCAACAATTCTTGGCTTAATTTTAAATTAGTCACAGTGGATTAAATTGAAATGAGCCAAAACCTGATTGGTGTTTTAAGCTTTTAACATGTAAAGGTTAATGTTTATTTTATCATATAATGAAGTGTTAGAAAATTCATTTAGGTAGATTTTTATGAAATTAGTTTAATTATAAATAAATTCAATGCGTGTGCTTTTTAATGGGGAGTAAATATTAGTCTTAAAACATACATGGAAACCTAATTAAATATTTATTTTTGTACCAAATACCCAATTATGCTCTCTATAGCCTTCAAGTCTCAATTAACTGTATGCTCACTCTTCACTGTTATGGGTTAAAATAGAAAACCAGGATGTTCTTCAATAAGACTTTGACTTTATAATCTACTTTTATATCTAAATGATAATGCCTTCATGATTTTTTTGGGAAAAATCCATTTTGTACTTACCTACAATGTCATTCATTAAGCCTAAAAGAGTCTCATCTCCTGTAATCCAAGGACGTTTTCCTACTTCATGACCATAGACTCCCCTGAAATTGAAAAGGGACATAAACACTATTAGGTTTGTGTGTGTATCTGTGTGTGTGTAAATTTTCATGTATCAGCATTAGCAACTGGACATTTTTAAATGAGTTTTGTAATATTTCAGTAATTTCATTGAAGTGAGAGAGCTAGGTTCTTGTCTCACAGAGTCAAAGGATGAATCTTGAGGACAAAGAAGAGTGAGTTTAAAGTGAGAGAAATTTATGAAGCAGGGGTACAGGAAAAAGCCCTCAGGAGTGAGAAGGGTCCCAACAGGGTTACCACTGAGGGCTTTGGGGTTGGTCTTTTGGAAGAAACTTAAATCTTTTTGACTTCTCTATTGGCAGCACCATTGATCAAGGACTAGTGATAACAACTTTAATGGCTTACTTCTTTTTAGGGTTTGGTTATTTTCTGTTGACCAGAGGAGACTGTCATAAATAATATTTCCCCCTTGGACACCTAGGGCCTGTCTAGAGTGTTTCCTTATCTCTGGCTTCCTTACACTTCTGCATTTGGGGGATTTCTGTGAGCCTGATCACATAGCCCCTTCTCCTTCCTACCTGTGCCTGTCCCTTACTCATTCCTCCCCGTGGAATGGTAACCCTAACTGCCCTTAGGGAATGGGGTGATAATCTGTCTGGCAGCTTCCTGCTAAAATGGGGCAGTGGGCTTTGTGGCAGTTAGAATCTATCCAGAGGTCAGTCCAAGGCCACACAATATCCCTCCGGGGGTCATGATGAACAGCAAATGGTGCATGCATCAGCACATGCAAAAGGATAAATATAAAACAAGTATTAGGCCAAAAATTATGAACATATCCCTTAGATAAGATCCCCAATGACCAATTCTGTCAAATAGATCAGTGGATATCCGGATCCTATTTGATCAAAAATGTCCCCTATTAATTGGGACACCTTGTGGGAGTTAACTGTAACGTTAAAACAGCACGTGTGAGGAAACTCCTCACACCCTAAATGGAATAGCAATAATAGTCAATAGTGGTGCAGTTTGTGAGATGTCCTTCTCTGACTTCACTTAATTCTTGGTTGAATGTATCTAGTGCCTGGGAAGTCTCATTTAGAGTCCTGCTCAGCAACCATACTGTTTTGCTTATTTTATGTTGCAGTCCTATCATAAGTCTTGGATGTCCCATAGTGAGGCCCTTTTTTTACCAGGAGGGCTATTGTATGCTTGGCTAAAGCCTTTGTTTGCAATTTTATCTCAGTGGAGGTGGCTTCTAGAATAAATATTGAATTTGCGACAAACAGGATTAGTCAGGGCTAGAATAGGGGACCACAGAATCAGACTCACAGAAATCCCAAAATGAGGTATAAGGAAACTAGAGATAAGGGAACAAGCCAGACCACCCTACCCTAGGTGTGGGCAGGGAGGGCATCTTTTTTATGACAGTAATCTGTGACCAACAAAGAATAATCAGACCCCAAAGAAGTGAGCCATTAAAGATGTTATCACTAGTTCTTACTCAATGGTGGTATCAATAGATAATGTTAAAAAGATTTAGGTTCCCTGATTAGGTTCTCAATTAAAGACCAACACTACAAGCCCTCAGTAGCAACCCTGTCAGGACCCCTCTCACTCCTGAGAGCTTTCTCTGTATATTTACTTAATAAACTTCTATCCCTTTACTCACTCTCCTGTGTTCACGAGATTCATTATTTGACTCTGTGAGACAAGAACCAAGTTCTCCCATATCAATATGACTAAGAGATAAAACAATCAAGAAGCCCTCTTTGTGGGATGCCTAGATGGTTCAGTAGTTGAGCATCTGCCTTTGGCTCAAAGGGTGACCCCGGGGTCCCGGGATCAAGTTCCACATTGGGCTCCTAGCATGGAGCCTGCTTCTCCCTCTGCCTGTGTCTCTGCCTCTCTCTCTCTCTCTCTCTCTCTCTCTCATAAATAAATAAAATCTTAGCCTTCTTTGTTTGAAGTCCAGCCTTAACAATATCCTAATTATAAGGAATCACTCACAAGTGGGAGAAAACTTGTCTCAAGAGATAAAGGCATCCCTAAGTGCATCATCCCATTCAATTATAAATAAAGTGTGGCCATCCATTATCTCCATAAGTCCATAGTCAACCCCATACAGTGGGGTATGCTGTGGCTTTAAAGGAACGATTTTGTCATCCAGCCACGCAGAATTGGTCAAGGTGCTAGTCGAGGAATTAATCCCATTTTCTAGTTGTTTGCTTACACATGACCTATTGTGGCTATTTCTCTGAAGTTGATTCAAGTCTAGCGTAGGCAAACAGCATTTAAAGACAATCAGAACTAGAATTAAACATCTGCAAAGGTGTGTTATTGAGACAATTTTTCTTCCTAAAATCACCCGTATTTTTTTTTTAAGATTTTATTTATTTATTCATGAGACACAGAGAGGCAGAGACATAGGTAGAGGGAGGAGAAGCAGGCTCCATTCATGGAGCCCGATGAGGGAATCCAGGGTCACGCCCTGAGCCAAAGGCAGACGCTCAACTGCTGAGCCACCCAGGCGTCCCAAATCATGTGTAGTTTATTTTATTTTTTTAAGATTATTTATTTATTTATTTATTTATTTATTTATTTATTTATTAGAGACACAGAGAGAGACACAGAGACACAGGCAGAGGGAAAAGCAGGCTCCATGCAGGGGGCCTGACATGGGACTCGATCCTGGGTTTCCAGGGTCAGGCCCTGGACTGAAGGCAGTGCCAAACCACTGAGCCACCCGGGCTGCCCTCAAATCACCTGTATTTTAAATCCAAATAGCCAACTCAAGACTAATTTGTTTGCAAAAACAATCCAATTTTGACAAACGTGGCCTAATTATTTATATAACCTCACCAAGAATAATGATTATCATATAGACCTTTTAGAATCTGCTTTGCTGGAACTTTTTATAAAGAATCTCTAGGTTGAACTTTTAGTAGCCTCTCCACACCAAGCCAAGTACTTGCCATCAGATGAGCCTGTAATACCTATACATGTGGGCAGATTTGTCTTGATGAAGTCCGTAATATACCTTGAGGTTCCTGCACTTGCCAGGATGTGACATTCTTTACTCATCTAGTAAGGCTGCTGGGAACTCTGTAAGCAAGGTATCAGACCACCATTTCCAAGGGGCTTTATGGCTCCAAGTTTCATAAAGTTAACCTTGGTTAACTCTGCTCATATCTGAGTCTATGCATGTCTCTCACATATGACATTATAGTCAAAGTCTTGGTAAAATAACCAATGTTTCCAATGGTGTCTTGTTTCAAGGAGAACAGATTCTTTCTTTTAGATTTTATTTATTTTTTAGCGAGAGAAGCCTTCTCACTAAAGAGAGGGAGGGAGCACAAGCAGAGGGAACTGCAGACAGAGGGAGAAGGTTGAGCAAGGAGCCAGACGTGGGACTGGATCCCAGGGTCCTGGGATCATGACCAGAGGTGAAGGCAGATGCTTAACCAACTGAGCCACTCAGGTGCCCAGGAAAATAGATTCTTATTGAGCTTATGCAAATAACTATGATTGCCATGGAAGGAAGAACACTTACTAAGACTTTTTGAATTTCAGAGGGTCAGGTAGAGAGAAAAGTTAAATGCTCAATTTGTTCACAAATGAATACTTTATCACATCTCTGTAAGTCACGGATACCTTAAGAGAAAGTTTCCTGAATCTGAGAGAGCAAACATTAGAGAACCAGCAGAGTTTCAAACGAGAGTCACAAAACTATAAAATGAGTCTTTTTAGTTCAATTAATCCCACAGTGCTATACTGGTTTAATTTGACTGCAACTTTAGTTTAGGAAGTTCTTACCCATTTCAGTTTTGATCTTAAAGATCTCAAAACTCTGTATTTGTCCTAAAGTCCTGTTTATGAACCTCCTTGAAGATGAAACTCATTTTGCAAGACAATAAGAACAATTATAAGTGACAAAAACTCATAAATGGACATTTCTGTTAATGACCCGATGAGATGACAATTTACAATATAGCTGACAAGGAAATCGGGTTATTTCTGTGGCACGTAACACTTCAATGATCAAAATATCAAGTGATGACATTGTATTAAAACATATTGAAACTTCAGGAATTGCATATCATCTAGAATAATTACAGCATTTACACAAATGTAAGTTATCATTTGTTTAACAGTGCCTCCAGAGTAACTTAACATATCAAATAAAAAGACCTAATGAGTCATTTACAATTTAAATCTTGAGAAGTTTGTTAAAACCTTAGAAAGTTTTAAAGCACTTGCCTAGATAGAATTACAGATCATTACAAAACTTTACCTATTTAACCAAAGTGACAATAAGAGATTCCAAAGGCAAAAAGATAGGCTTACGTAGTTGTTGGAAAAATTTAGCTTCTTTAACACTGAGAAGTTTTAACTACGTGATCAAAGACCTGATAAAGACAAAACATAAAAACTAGTTCTCTGGGCAGACAACAGAGAAAGTGCCTTTGTTTACATTTTCTTATCAAGAGCAGACCAACAATCCAAAACAACTTGTCTTTTGAATAGAAAGAAAAGCATAATTCCAATCTTATATCCATGTACTTTGAAAATACCTTAATTTAAATTTAGTCCATTCTGACCACATGTAAAATTCCTTTCCAAAGATGTCCCTACCACAAACCTTCTGCAGCTGAGTAAGGGACAAATGGGGTTAGGAGAGAAATAGATACGGGGCTATGGGATCAGGCTCACAGAAATCCCCAAAATACTGAGGTGTAAAGAAACCAGAGATAAGAGAACAAACCAGACCAGACCCCACTGCCCTAGGTGTAGGCGGGGAGGGTGTCCTTTTGATGACAGCCATCTGTGACCAACAAAGAATAACCAGACCCTAAAAAGAAGTAAGCCATTAAAGATTTGAGTAAGGACTGGCGATAACATTAAGACATTACAAGAATGATAAGGCCACAAGCTCCCTGGTCAGTTCTAAATAAGACTGTTGGTGGAGGCCCACATTGGCAACCCTATTAGGACCCTCACGCTCCTGAGAGACTTTTCTGTATTCTCACTTAATAAAACTCCCATCATTTTATTCACTCTATTTCATCTGCAAGATTCATTCTTCAACTCCATGAGACAAGAACCTGGCTCTCCTGCTTCACAGCTTTCCTTTACATTAAGATGCTGCAGTCCCAAACAACCAGTCTTGTTTAGGGCAAAATTATTATTTTTTTTTTTTTTTGCCTTCAACAAAAATGTATTTCCATTCCTTGGATTTTTCTTGCATATATGTTGCTTCCCTTATTTTATCAGTCTTAATTACATTTAGCAGAATTTCAACTCTTAGAAACCTTAGTCTCCCAAGAAGACTAAATAGTAATCAGTTGTGAATCGTCACACCAGAATTCTTTAGATGGCAAATTTATGAGTAAGTACAGAACATGTTAACCAACAGATTTACAGATTTACATATCCTTAGTTTCTCTGCAATAACTCAAAAAGCACAAACCTAAATCCAGTAATCAATGCTGTAGCACTTTAACCTATTTGGAAAAGACCTAGATGTCCAATGAATTGAATCCTACTTACCATCCAAGCAAGACTTTAAAGTTTCAGTTTAATGAAGACTTTGAAAGCTATCTTAACAATTACTCATGAAAACTTTGAGACAATCATCATTTTAAAACATCTTTTTGCTAACAAATTACAATGGATATCACCCGAGCTTATTTGATCTTTAGCAAACCTCGATAGAATTAAGTTTCATATTTAACGCTGGTAACTTTAAAGACATTAAACCACCAAACTTAACTTAGTTTAAATATCGAATTATGTTCCACCTGGGTCCACTTTTAGAAGTCAATCGGTTTGTTCCCCATTGTCAATTTTTACCTGACACACTGGTGGGGAAATCTGAAGTGACTGGTGTATGGAGATTGCACCCGAGGTGGTGGTGGCGTAGAAGCAGGAGGAGGGGAGGGGAGGGATAGAAGAGGCAAAGTGCAGCCAGACAGAGAAAAAGGTTCCTGGTTCTAACACTCATCCACTGCAAAGACCATGTTTTTCCACCAAGTGTAATTAGGCAGTCTTCGGAGAAGACAGGGAACTTTCCAGAAATGAAGGGAGTTTCAACAGCTGCTAGGGAATATTCCTTGAAGTCCCCATTCTGCTATAGACTAACCATAGTTGGGCTCCAATTATAGCCATTAACATGGGAAATGAATGAGGGAGAAGCCCTCACTCCTCACCTTGTCCATTATGAAGAACAAAGACAGGTTGAGAAAATCAGCATCCCCCTTGCTAGGCACGCCTGTGTTTCTTCCAGGGCCCTGGGTTTATTCAGAAGAGGCCTCATTATCATCCAGTTTGTCAGAAGAGAGTTTACCAGCCAAACACATTTGGGGAAACATATTCTGTAAGAGGCCTCTAGGTCTGGGTTCTGATTTAGAGACCCCAAAGCCTGGATGGACATAAGGTACTTCTGTCTGCCCTGTTTCCTGCAGAAGAGATCTGACTAGTAAATCTCACCGAGCCATGCGGTATCACAGGAGATCAGTCCTTTTCTAAATTTTGTAATCCAAATTGTTTCCAGAGGGTTAAAAGGCATCCCAAGGAAGAGTTTTTGGGAACTGAAAAAGAGACCTCGCTTTGCCATGAAGGTCATATTCTTATTTTACCTTGCCTTGATGAACCCGCCATTTTTAACCCATGGAAAACACCAGAAAAGTTTTACACGGGGAAATTATCCAATTTTGTTGTACCCAATCCAGGAGTCCTCACAGAGAATGGTTTGTTTCTCATTTCACAATCCTGGTAGGAGTCAGTTGCCCCATACCTACTACAGAGAGGTGACTATGCAGGTGTCCCTGCATCTCACTCCCCTGTGAATCAAGGCACCTCCTGGTTTCCCTTCCTAAGGTGAAAGAGTGGCCTAACATCTTGGGTTGAGGAGGGATTGGGCTGGGGGAGTAGCCACTCTTACTCGTCATCACCCTGACCCTCATTGTCTCTTGGATTTTCCAAAAAATCCGGGTGTGTGTGACCCCCGCCCCCCCAGGGCCGGTCTCTATCCTTTTACGCATGTAGGAGACCCCTAGGTCACTAATGGTAACCAAAGGGCAGGTTCAGAGGCTGTGCACTCCCCAGATGAACCTTAAAAGAAGCAGGAAATCTTTCCAATGACTTCATTCTTCAGAGCTCTCTTGATTTGAGCTCTCATCGTTTGGTCCTATAAATTCGCTCACATACCTAGCCCTGATCAGTCCAAACAATTATAAGCAAATTGCAATTATGCTTCCTTGCCTTACCCCTGGGCTTTTTTCTGTCCACATACCTAAGCTCCCATATGCAAGCATGGCCCGGTTGAGGGGTGCAGACCCGCTCATCATAATTTTGTATTTTTGTTCTTGGAACAAGAAAGCCACAACTATATGACCCATTAAAGTCCCAGGTGCTAATGCCACCAGTCAAAGAATTGGCTGAGGGTTTGTTAATTCTCTCCTTAATGCCACAAGTATTCTAAAGGGAATAAATAGTCCAGGAAACGCTGGGCTCCCTCCAATTTATCATATAAAGAAATAGCTCCACCCCTGCTTTCCGATAACTTGGGTTTTAATTCCTGGCTGTGATTAAGCCTAAATTGTACCTAACAGAATAACATATGTCTTACCAGGCAGCAAAAATAAAAGATTTTCCTCCTGAACTAAGTTCTCACAAAAGACGCATTCAAATGAAAAAGTCTTATGTTTACGTGGGCAACGTTCTTCCTGAAATGAATCCCTGATTAAAAGGGCATACTGGTCCTCGGAGATTGGAAGGGCCCTACTATAGGTAAATCCCTAAGGCGAGAGAAAGCCATTTAAAAAAAGTCAATGAACAGACAATAGATCTGGGTAGGGTGAGGCCAACATTCCCTTCTTTTTGGGAAGGCCAATTGACCAAACCCTCTTCCAGAAACCTGTCTCCTGAGACAGGTGGCCACACTATCGCCTTTAACTGGCTAAGAGGTGCCTGTTTGTTCTGTTTGTTAAAAGAAGAGGTTATCCAAGGGTGAGACCTCTCACATAATAAAGAAAAAAAGAAGAAAGAAAGAAAGAAAGAAAGAAAGAAAGAAAGAAAGAAAGAAAGAAAGAAAGAAAGAAAGAAAGAAAGAAAGAAAGAGTCCCCTTTTATTCAGCCTTCCATGGGAGTGATCTTGGGGTTCAGAACCAAAATGAAGTGGGAGAGCCAGGTTCTTGTCTCACCAAGAAAGATGAATCTCACACAGGAAAGCCAGTAAAGTGATAGAGAAGTTGATGAGGCAGGGATACAGAAAAAGCTCTCAGGGGTGACAGGAGTCCCAACAGGGTTGCCACTGATGAGGGCCTTTAGGGTTGGTCTTTTATCGAAAGCTAACCAGAGAACTTAAATCTTTTTGAATTCTCTACTGGTGGCACCATTGATCAAGGACTAGTGATAAGCTTACTTCTCTTCTGTTGACCACAGGAGACTGTCATAAATAAGACTCCGCCCTGGGACACCTAGGGCAGGGTGGTCTGGAGTGTTCCCTTATCGATGGTTTCCTTATACCTCCACATTTTGGGGATTTCTGTGAGGCTGATCTCACAGCCCCCTACCTCTCTCTCTCCCTATCTAGCCCCTCCTGTGTCTTAATATAAAATCATGCTTCTTTAAAACCAAAAGTAATACTTGAAAACTCTATTTTTTTTTGAAAACTCTATTTTTTTTAAACTTCCAAGACTAAACAGTCCACTTGTATACCTGTAACACATAGTAGTATCGCTACTAAAATGTAGCTATTTTTTGAGGCTAGAAATTAAAATGATTATAAATTCAGTTTTTAAATACTACAAGCTGTAAACTAAATAGAAGTGTATAAAACGTTGAGTATACTCATGATGACATTTTAATAGATAAATAAACTTGGCAATCATGAAAGCCAACATTACATCTTGACCTATTTTCTAGCAATTTCATCTACCATATTCTAGCTCAATTTTATTATTCTAGTAAATATCCCAGTAAGCTAAGGCAAAACACAAAATAGGTGAGAGAACTTCAACTCAAGAAGTTTCCATTAAATGAGGAAGGCAAATACATTTGAAATATGGAAGAAACTGAAACGAAGAATCAAGGGGGGAGTGACAAAGTGTGCTGTGGCGAACTTGTGGCAGGAAGCTCTGAACCAGATTGTTCTTAATTCTTTAGAATTACCCCAGAGATGGAGGAAAGGATTGACCATGTATTTTTTGTATAGTGCAAACTGTGCTTGAGTGTACACTCTGAAATTCAGTAAGCATGTAGTAGGGACTGGAAAACCTGCTTTCAGAGGTGAAGGGTAGCAGAACATGTCACCCTGAAATATGTCCCCGTAGTATATTGATTCTCTTGAGCTGTAGACCCTTGAAAACCAGCAAGTGCAGCAAGAAGCTGCCTTTGAATTCTGCTATCTGCCTGAAGACAGATCTTTCAAAAGGAACTCAATTGCCATTAATCACCTCCCCAGGAATTTCATCAACCAGGGAAGATTGAGTCTTGTCACAGGAGAGGAGACTACAAGTCAACACCACACCCAGATGGGCTTTTCACAATCTATCCTATCTTCGGTCTTCTAAAGGCTCTTTCTTCTTTCCAAAAAATCATTTATTCTCCCCTAAGTGGCCCACATCCTCCTCCCCCTTCCTTATTAAGATAGGATTTAAGCCTGAATTCTAAGTCATTGTGGGGAATTCCTTTGTCCCTGATGTGTCTCCCATGTGTATAAGAGCTATATATGCTAATAAGCCCGTGCATTTTTTTTCTTTTGCTAATCTGTTTTTTATCACAGGGGTCTCAGTTAAGAACTCAAAAGAGTGTGGGGAAAATGATTTTTTTCTCCCTAAGAGAGCACTGGGGTAACAGAAGGAAAGGATGCCTATTTTTAGCTTTTGTTGATTTTCATGATGTGAATATTCCCTGTGATCCATTTCCTGGCATCAACCAAAATCTTTAATATTTAATGACTGGCTTTCATTGCTTGCTCTGTGCCAATTCCAGGTCACCGTTGGTTATGAGACTACATGTATTATAAGCTGATAAAGCCTGTAAAAGTAAAAGTAAATGGGTGGCAATATGTACCTTAAAGGATGGCTGTGAAAAATAACTAAGAAAACATGTGAAAGAGATTGGCCCATAGCACCCCTTTTCTGACTCTTCCCTAAATCTAATACTAAAACTCCCTGCATAGGCATGTGGGGTACAATGCAACTTTTGAACTAATATTTTGATTACCATATGAACTGAGATGAGGGAAGAGGACTTTCTTGGAGAATAAATAGAGACTGTAAGAGCTAAGGAGGAAGAGAAGGGCAATTGCTAGTTATTATTATTCATATTATTATTAGATAGCCTGCAGCTTGCCTGTTTCTTGACTTCCAATATAAATGCTAAAGACAAAAATCATTATCATTAAATGGTAGTTAAAGGCAGATACTTGGATCCTTTTTTTATTTTAATCACATAGAGCTCCATGGCCTTGCTGATAGCACAATACATCTTATTACATTTAGGTAGTAAAATTCTATGTTCTGCCTCAGAGAATTTATATCTTAGAATATTAGGCCACCTACTTCTCACTCTGGTAGACACCGTGGTAATAATCTTTAAGATTATGTTTCTTCCTGCAATGCTTTTGGCATCTCCCCCACCTTTAAAATATCACACACAGAGTCTGCTTCTTTCTTTTTTTGTCAGTCCACTAGCCTGGGGTGGTGAAATGTATTTAGGAAGTTGTTACCCCAATAAACTCAAACTAAAGTGGCCTGTCTTTATAAAGAGTGGATTACAGCACAGTTTTAAGCATATGTATCAGAGTTAAGAAAAAGATTACATTGCTCTCATTCAAAACTGCCTAAAATACTCGCTGCATAGTTGCAATCTTCTTTTACAAGTGCTGGAGAGGAATAGAGCATGGCAGACAGTTCTCAGGACCCGGGCATAAATCATTCCCCTAGAGAAGTGTTCTCGGAGATGCCTATGGAGTGCTAGCTGCTCACGAAATTAGATTTCAGGATGTAAAATCTAATTAGGAAGTTAATGGAGGATCCTCTTTGAGACAGGACTTTGCTGTAACCATCCTACAACATATGAAGTAGCCAGAATTATAAAGATCCTCCCTGCAACACTCATAGGAAAATACATGAGACATCATAGTCTTCCTTAATGTCACCATTTTTAAAGAAATCTGTGACCCATAAGGAAATAAATAAGACATCACAATCTTCCTCGAGCTGAAGGACCTGAAAAACAGCAAGTGTAGGGACAAGCTTCCTCTGAACTTCCTCATCAGCCTGAAGACAGATCCTCCAAAGGAACTCAACTATCATCAATCCCTCCCCAGGAATTTCAACAACCAGAAAAGATTAACATCTCATCCAGAAGACTTTGTCACAACCTATCACATCTCCTACCTGTTTGTCCAAGTGCCTTTCATCCTTCCTAAAAATCTTTTATTCTCCTGGAAATGGCCTACAGGATCCTTCCCTTCCCTAACCAGGATGACCCAACAGCTCTCAAATCTCACCGATCTTTTCGGCGTTTCCTGTTTTTCCCACTTGGGATGCCCTCACGCCCATAATATTAATAATGAGTACACCTTTTTTTTTTTTTTTTTTTTTTTTAATAAGAAACACAGGAACTGAATGAGACTGCAGTGTCTGCGGGACCAGCACCCTCTCTGCACACATTGCCCTGTCAAGTCACTCACCATCCACAAACCACAGTTTGCTCCTAATATGTAATTCAGTGGACTCTTTTCTTTCTTTCTTTTTTTAAGGTTTTATTGATTTAGTTGAGAGACAGAGACAAAGATAGCAAGAGAGAGCACAAGCAGGGAGGAGAGGGAGAAGCAGGCTCCACACTGAGCAGGGAGCCCAATGCTGGGCTTCATCCAAGAACCCTGAAATCGTGACCTGAGCAGAAGGCAGTCACTTAACTGACTGAGCCACCCAGGAGCCCCTAGACTATTTTCTTCTTAAATAAGCCTCCCGAAAGTGTCACACTGGTCTTAGAAGAATCCCTATAAAGATATAACTGGGTCAAGTTTTGGCTCCTTATGAAAAAGAAAGAAAACCATTTATCTGATATATATGACAACACAGAAGACTTAAAATATTGTGATTATGTCTTAGGGATATAATATACATTTCTCAACTTACAGTGTGCTCTTCGGGATGGATATATCTTTCTCTTCTAGCTGAACTTTCCCCACTGTGATTATTAACCCATGTTATTTTCCTTTAAATAATCTGGGCCATTAATGAATCTATAACATATAAATGTGCAATATTAAATGTTCTAAAAAAATTCTGGCAGACCCACAGACCCCATATTAATGCTGTTTATTATTGTTATAGCCCAATTTGGCTGGTAATTAATTATCATACATCAAATGAGTCAAGTCACCATAAAATTTTTCTACTTCAGAATGTTAAAAATATCTAAATATTGTTATTTCACAAAACAAATATAATTATCCCAAGTAAACCAAACTACTTTAGAAATTAAATACAGTTGAAAATAACAATAAGCACTTAAAACCCACAGTACTTTATTTTCATTGCTTTGTGTTGAATAACTTAAAGTCTAAGAAGAAATCATTTAGGTCCAAAAATATTTCTAAGTATGCCTCTACTCTTGACTTTTCCTTTAGCATAAGCAATCAAAGGTGGTAGCTGTATGAATCAAAAAATTGGGCTCCCCGATGAATAGTAATGGTTTATTTTGTAGATAGGTAAGTAGCATGTCTGTGATAGGACACTGAGGACAGAGACATGGCCAATAACAGCCATGAGCCAAGTGCTATTTCCTATCTTATATGGCATGAATGGCCATTGAGACTTGGTATCAATATCCCAGAACAATATCTATCTCACTTAGTCAAAAGTACTGTGATTTTTATGTTACTGTTAAGATTATAAATTTCTAATATTTTTTTCCTGTTGAGCGAATAATTTCAGTTTGCATGAGAGTACTTAGTACTGTGTAGCTCTCTTGGACTCAGTCCTTCTTGAAAGCGACTGGTCAAAAAGAGGAAGGCACTGGTCTGATTTGGGTATCAGCTAAGAAGCAGGGCAGAAGTAGCACCAGAGAAGGTGAACAGGAGCAGGTAATCAGGAAAGCTCACCACAATAATGGGAGGCCCTGGATCTAGAAGCAAACCAAACATATGCAAGGATATTTAGTACAAAAACAAAAGTAATAGTCAGAAACAGAAATAAAGGGACCAACAGCCCACCATAGTGGCAAGATTACCTCAACCTGAAAGCATGTGAGCAAAGTACAGCCTAAGAGAGACACGTTCCTTAACTTAAGGAGAGTCTCCTGAAGATCCAGCCTCCATTAATCCACTCACAGATAGAAGGTGACTCAACACCAGGAGGTGCAAATTCAGATGCCATCAAGCTCCCACTCAGGGAGCTTCCAGCCAGGAGGGATATGCCCATTATCAGAATTAAAAGGTCCAATAGAACATTCTATACTTCCTAATGAAGCCCTAAAACTGCCCCCTCTAGTTAAATTGGTATATAAACTCTTACCCTAGCTATTCAGTGAATCCAGCGCCCATGAGAGAAATTTCTGTTAATCTCTCTCTTAGCAATTAATCCATAGGCCTTCAACCAATAGGAAAAGTTTTCCTCACAACATAACCTTAGCTGAAAAAGGCCAGGGTAAAATTCTAAGCTAAATATTTAGAACCAAGGAAATAATGAACAAGCGCTTTGAGATCAAAGATGGGCAGTGGAATAGGACACAACACGATTTTGACTATGCCCCTTAAACACCAATGATGTCACCAGAGAGACAGGGGGCATGACAGTGACTGGGCCACCATGACTGAAAGCAAGAAGACTAAATAAAACAAAGCAAAGACAAAATAAAGCTAGCTAGCTACCTAACCTTTTTCTCAGAAGTCTTTTAAATGTAGTTTACATTGCTTGAAGCATTAATATGCACCTCTTTTCTGAATCATCTGTCTAGTGGAAAAATAGGCAGAAGGGCTTAAGATTATGTGATTTTCCATTGTCACAAGGTAAAACATAAAATTCAAAGTTAACAACAATAGAAAGGTGTTATGACAGAAAGGCACTTTCCTGGAATATAACTTTAAAGTCTTGAAAATAATCAACCAGTCTCCTAATAAAGTAGGGTAATCACAAAGAGATGAATAGGAGGAGAGCAGAGCAGCATCTTTTTTTAAATGCCTAAAGGATAAAAATGCACAGCCTTGCTGAATGAATATCCAAGAGGCAAGGACATTCTCTAAAGTTCAAATTCAATCTAATTCTCTGCTCTCTTTTATATTAAGGCCAAAATGAATATTAACCATTTTTATTAAGTATGACCCTCATTTTTTAAGTACTAAAACCTGCTAGTGCAAAATGCTTCCAAATGTGGTGATATTTATTTTTCAATTTATGCATACAAGTTATGCAGATACAGTTATAACAGGCTTAATAAATTATATAGACCTGTAGGATTTTTGCATTGAGTTGTGAATTTATATTCTTAACCACTGAAATTAAGAACTTTGCAGTGTTATCCAATGCCTGTGGTAGTAATCATTAGCACAGTCAGTGTAAAATAAACTTTTAAAAAGAGGTACTCTGCCCAATAGGAAAGAACAGTGGCATGAAAACTGAAGAAAGAAGACATTAGAGTTTGTATGAGAGCCAAGTGTCTGGTCAGAGTTCTGATTTAGTTTCATTTCCCTGCATTTTTTTTTTTCTCACCTTCAAGTTTGACTTCCTCCTCATATCTATTTTCAGATTTTAATAATCAGAAATTCAAGCAAGGATTCAAGTATTAACATACAGAGTATGTTAATTCAAGTATTAACATAAGAGTTCATTTGTTTCAGGTGTACAATGCAGGGACTCAACAATTCTATACATTACTCAGTGCTCATCCTGGTAAGTGTACTATTAATCCCCTCTACTTATCTCACTCATCCCCCCCACCCCACCTCCCCTCTGGTAACCATCAGTTTATTCTCTTTGGTTAAGAGTCTGTTTTTTTGGTCTTTGTTCCTATGTTTCTTAAATACCACAAATGAGTGAAATCATATGGTATTTCTCTGATGGACTTCTTTCACTTTTAGCATTATACTATCTAGATTCATCCACGTTGTTGCAAATGGCAAGATTTCCTTCTTTCTTTATGGCTGAGTAATATACATATATATATATATATGCACCACATCTTCTCTATCCATTCCTCTATGGATAGACACATGGGTTGCTTCCATATCTTAGCTATTGTATACAATGCTGCAATAAACTGAGCCGTGCATACAGCTTTTCAAATTAATGCTTTTGTTTTGTCTGGGCAAATATCCAAGTGGAATTACTGGATCATATGGTAATTCTATTTTTAATTTTTTGAGGAACGTACATACTGTTTTCCACAATGGCTACACGTGTCTGCATTCCCATCTGCAGTGCACAAGGGTCTTTTTTCTCCACATCCTTGCCAACCCTGTTATCTCTTGTGTTTTTATTTTTGCAATTCAAACAGGTCTGAGGTAGTATCTCACTATGGTTTTGATTTGCATCTCCCTGATGATTAGTGTTGTTGAGCACCTTTTTATCTGTCTTATTTTTAAAATTTTAAATATTAATTTTTTAAATAGCTAAAGTATTTTCAAAATATTTGTAGTTTCAGTTTTATTAGTAACTACAGAGGAAGGGGAAAGAACATAAGATTAGGTTATGTTCCTAAAGGGATTTATAATATGAAGTTAATGAAAATAGATACCTCTAAACTGCCTACCCTGCAGCAGTGATTATTAATACAATGGGCAGTTGGGGAGAGATCACCTGCATGGTTGAGAAGGTTGAGATTAAGGAAGGTAACCATCCTGGGAAGCAGCAAGTGTGGGGGTTTTCTTAGGCAGAAGAGTAAATGTAGAACAGAAGAGATGGAGAAGAAAACAGATTAAGATTTCAGATTCTTGCATGCTTAGAGCAAACCTGTTCAGCTAAGGCCAAATGAAGCATGTTCTCAGCACACTCGGTTTGGGGAGGGCAGTACCTTCTACTCCACTAACCTTTTTTGCCCCCCGTCAACAATTTTTATTTTCTTATTTATAAAAATTAGTGTGATAAAGTTTAGCAAAAACTACTCATGAAACACCAAATTAAATTCTAAATATTAACTCCCTTATTAGTCATTAAATAAATAAAATGAAATGATTACATATGATTTAGATGTACCAACTTGGGAGAGGAAATTATTTTTTTCTAATATTGTAAAGGTTTTACTTTTGACTGTCACTAACTTTCCATATGACCTTATTTACTGATCCTCAATTATTGTCATCAGTAAAATGAGAGTATTGAATGATGTGATTCCTAAGGTTCTTCTGTATCCGAAACTCTAAGGAGTCTATTGTACACCTTTCCAAATATTAGATAACCTGGTGTGATTTTTAAAGTTCTTAATTATTTGAAGGGATACGTGTTCATAACAGCATTAGCAACAGTAGCCAAATTATGGAAAGAACCGAAATGTCCATTGACTGATGCATGAATAAAGAAGATGTGATATATATATATATATTACATATTCCATTTTATATATGTATATATATATATATATATAATGAATAAAAGGAATGAAAAGGATGAAATCTTGCCATTTGCAAAGAAGTGGATGGAACTAGAGAGCATTATGCTAAACAAAATAAGTCAGAGAAAGAAAATTCCGTACAATTTTATTCATATGTGGAATTTAAGAAACAAAACAAATGAAGAAGAGAGGAAAGAAAAAGGTAGGCAAACCAAGAAACAGACTCTTAACTGTAGAGAACAAATCAAGGGTTGATCAAGGGAGGTGGGCAGGGGATGGGCTAGATGGGTGATGGGTATTAAGGAGCGCATTTTTGTGATGAGCATTGGGTGCTGAATGTAAGTGATGAATCATTAAATTCTATACCAGAAACCAATATCGCACCGTATGTTAACTAACTGAAATTTAAATAAAAAGTTGGAGAAAAAAAAGAAAGTTTTGTATGAGATGTCAAATGATAGCTTTTGAAATAATACTTACATTTTGGCCCACTTATTGAGTTCCTCTTCCAGATATGTTTTAACCAGTTTTGGTTGAAGGCCAAGAGAATTTCCCGAGAAATAGATGGCATTTTCATCCTTATTCACTAAAGATAAATCAACTGAAACAGAGAGAAATGAAATGCTTATTCAATTAATTAATCTTCTTCCATTTGGCATTGTTAATTCAGTACAAATAATTAATATAATTAACTCCAATAAGGATAATAAATAACATAATTCTTCCCAGGGATAATATCAAGTTCTCAGAAAAATAATTAATCTTTCACATTTATATTTTAAAATACAATTTACATTTATAAAGACTATTGTTGAGATCTCTTATTTATTGTGCTCCATAAGGAAATCTAAATTAGCATCTATTCCCAATCATAAATAGATAAGGGCAATAGAAAAAAGTTAAAAATAGAATTTTTATAGGAAATGTATCATCAGCCCATCCAGAGATACTAGGTTACAAGAGTCTTGGCACAAACTAACCTTCTGCAATAAGTGGTGGTGTAGAACAGGCAAATAAAAAATATCTAAATGAGTATTTACATATCTGAAGTAGAGATATTAGATTTATACATTTTTTCACTCTACATATCTATATCCATATCTATCTATATCTATATCTATCTATATCTATATATAGACAGGCAAATTGTTCTCTATATCTATGTCTTATTCAAATAAATTGGGATTTTAGTAATTTGTCTACCTCACAACTCTCCCTTGATAGCAACAAATGCAGTTTTATTAGCAATCCAATCCATGTTTGAAGACTAAACATGTTCTGTGCATGTCAGCCCCATCAATGACCCAGCATGAGGAGCCAATCAGCCATATCTCTGCTCCCATTGTCTCGTCTTGTTCTTTCATTGCTGATGCTTTTATAAATACACAGTGAGCTGCTTGTACTTAGTCTTTTTAAAAGTGTGTTTAATGTGAGAGAAAAGCAAAGTTGTAAACTAAATTATCTTGTCTCAGGCCAAGTGAAAGTATGGTTCCCCGTCTCCATTCACTACATTCCTCTTACTTGGTTGAGTTGAATGTTTAAAAAGTCTCAATGCACATCAAATGGCATTAGAAGAGAATTCAATTAGCATTATGTCACATGGCACAATAGAGTATCCAGAAAATGTATTTTATAAAACCCCACAAGAATAAAGAGATAGCCTACCACACTCCAACTCAGTCACATTGGATCTATACAACATGAAAGTCTTTGGGAGTAGGCTTCTCTTGTGCCAGACAAATAAATAAATTTGTTATTAAAAACTAATGTTCTTGGCAGTGATGGGATGCAGGACTACACCGACAACACCAAAATGTGGCACCTTGGCATATCTTAAGCTGAGGGAATTTGAGAAATATCATGTGCAAGGACTTTCTGACTGTCCTGTAAGCAGGACTGTTTGTTGTTGACCAGTACTTCTTTCCCTGTTTCCTATGTGACAAGGATGGAAAAGTAAGTTAGACATGGCATCCGCAAATTGTGATCAGCTTCTGGATCTTCTTCAGTTACAGGATTCTTTATGTATTCCCTGAATATCTAGGAGTTATTCTGTATTTGTGCCAAGAGGACCCCATTGGTTAAGATAGCCAGTATTTGCTGGACCTTGGGGTCAGGCAGGACTCATCCTGAAAATTGTCATGTCAATTGTTATTGATTATTACATCAAGTATTACTGATCATCATCTATCCGCTGCTTCTTTAGAGCTAGAGTCCAAGTCTACAGTCTTCTGGAATATACCCATGACAATGGGTAGACTCTGGATAAAACATACTTTCTAGTCTTTCAATGCCTGGCTTGGCTGTTATACATTTTGTGGATTCTGGTATTAATATTTCATCAGAAAGTTTCATGACCTTTCTGAAAACATTCATTGTCTTCCAAAGTCTAGTCAAGATTGATATAAACCATGGCACCTGGGTGGCTCAGTGGTTGAGCATCTGTCTTTGGCTCAGGTAATGATCCTGGGGTCCTAGGACTAAGTCCCACATCAGACTCCCCACAGGAAGCCTGCTTCTCCCTCTGCCTATGTCTCTGCCTCTTTCTGTGTTTCTTATGAATAAATAAATAAAATCTTTTTAAAAAAATCAACATAAACCATTCATTCTTGTTCCTTGGAACATTCTTTTTTTTTTTTTTTTAAGATTTTATTCATTTATTTGAGAGAGAGAGAGAGAGAGGGAGAGAGAGCACAAGCTGGGGGAAGGACAGAGGCAGAGAGAGAAGCAGACTCCCCACTGAGCAGGGAGCCTGGACCAGGGGTCCATCCCAGGACCTTGGGATCATGACCTGAGCCAAAGGCAGATGCTTAACTGACTGAGCCATCCAGGTGCCTCAGGACATTCTCTGTCTTTTGACATTTTCTAGCATATTGAGGATTTGATGTTTTGCCAAAATATATATGCTTTAGGAGTTTACTGTAACCTCTCCCTTTTCAAAATAAACTTTTGTTTTATTAACACATGTCATTTTTTTTTTTTAACACATGTCATTTTGATGGATCCCAAATCTTGGTTATGTCACAATGCCTCAAGACTGTAACCAACTTTTTTTTTTTTTTCAAGTTTTCGTCTTTTAGTGTTTGTGGTTTTTTTTTTTTTTTTTTTCAGGAAGATCTTCCTCCATTAGATTTGGCTCCATCCTATTTTAGGGATGAAAATGTAAATAAAGTGTCTCAGTGTCTTCCTCTTGATCCATAGTCTCCTAGTCTACTCTTCTGAGAAAACACTGAGGTGTCATGATAGAGGCATCCTGTGATTTTGTGTCCAGACCAAACTATTTGTTGCATTTGCTCAATTGGTCCCCTTGTAGGCAGCATCCAGAAACAATGATTTTTTTCTAGTCACAGGGCAAGGCAAGGTTTTTCTGCAAAAAGCTTGAAAGTAAATATTTGTGGGCTGTACAATCTGTTGCAATGACCCATTTCTGTCACTAAAGCATAAAAACAGCCCTTGCCGACATGTAAACAAATAAACATGACTGTGTTCTCACAGAACGTTATTGCAAAAAATGTTTTCTGATCCTGGTCCTAAGGTCATTCTCCAAATTCTAGCATGGATTGGGCATGTTGAAAGAGTACATGAATTTCCTTTATCAGTCAAGTCTCCATGTTCTGTAAATACCTTTTGAGTTGGGAATATTTGCTTCCTGTTGAGACAGGGCCACCGAAGAACTCCATAAAAAAAGTTACTTTTTTCCTTTCTCAGGCAGCTAGGGCCTGCACCCCCACCCCCCCAGACACATGCCTTGTAATGCAAATGGATGCGTCCTCCTCATAAGGGACAAAGAGATAATGCTATCTTTGGATAGTTGACATCTAGGGAGTGACCGGGCAGGACTCATCATAAATGTTCTCCAAGACCACTGACCAACACCTTGACACCAAAACCCCCGGCTCAGGGAATGAGTGACTAAGGAAAGACACCTGGACCCTGTCTTTGCTCTGTCCAGTTTCTGGATGCCTAAGAGGACATGTGCATCAGACCACAATCCCCAGTAAAAACCCCAGACCTGAAGCAAAGATAAAACTCATGCTCTTTTCCTTTCTGAGTCTCCAGGGTACTCCATCCCTACCTCTCTCTATATATGTCTTCGGTAAACTCTGCTTTCACTTCCTGCTGGCTCATGTTTGATTTCCACTCTGCCTAAAATCAAGACCCGCTTGGCTAGTCCTGAGGGACCCCTTCTCAGGGTCCTCTGACCAGCCTGCCTGCATCAATGTTATTATAAATCCTTTGTATTAGTTTGCTAGGGCTTCTGTAACAAAGTCCCAGACTGAGTGGTTAAGTCATAGAAATATATGATTCCCAGTGTTGGAGGCTAGACATCCAAATCTAGGTGTTGGCAGAGTTTGTTCCAGGCTATGAGAGGAGGCTATGAGAGAGGTTTCTCTATCTGACATGTCAAAGCTCCTCTTCATGTTAACAGGTGTTCTCCATGTATGACACCTGTGTATCTTTCTGTCACCAAATTTCCCCTTCTTATAATTCATATTGTATTAAGGTTTACCCTATGACTTCAGTTAACCTGGCTACATCTTTTAAAGACTCCATCTCCAAAATAAGGTCACATTCTGTGGTACTAGGAGTTAGAATTTCAATATCTTCACTTTTAGGAGACACAATTCAACCCCTAACATCCTCCTTAAAGGTACACTTGTTTTCAAGTAGTCGAAAAACTCGAGAGTTTCAGCATTCTACAAACAGGCCTCACCTCAAGTGGTCATTAAGTCAATAGTTTTAGGGCCATTTGTCTGGAAGTTTTGTTTTGTCACAAAGATTGCTGCTCTAGAGCTCATGATTCTGGAAATTCACTTGGTTGCTTCTTTTTTTTTTTTTTTTTAAATCTTTATTTATTTATGATAGGCACACAGTGAGAGAGAGAGAGAGAGGCAGAGACACAGGCAGAGGGAGAAGCAGGCTCCATGCACCGGGAGCCTGATGTGGGATTCAATCCCGGGTCTCCAGGGCCAAAGGCAGGCGCTAAACCCGCTGCGCCACCCAGGGATCCCTTTTTTTTAATATTACATTTTTATTTGCTCTTTTATTTTTTTTTAAGGTTTTACTTATTCATGAAAGAGGGAGAGAGTGAGGCAGAGACATAGGCAGAGGGAGAAGCAGGGTCCATGCAGGCAACCCAATGTGGGACTTGATCCTGGGACTCCAGGATCATGCCCGGAGCCAAAGGCAAATGCTCAACCGCTGAGCCACCCAGGTGTCCCTCTCTTGATTGCTTCTGAGTAACACTTTATTGCATCAAAAATGTCCATCACTCTAGACCTTACTTTCTTACTCTTTTAGTTTATTTATACACATTCCAAGACTAATCCAGGAATAGTTTCATTTTTGCTTCTTACATATAAATCAAAATTTCAACATTACTTCAGATTTAAAGTTTCTCCCCATCCTCAGCTTAGGGCTGATCTAATTTAAAAAAAAAAAAAAAAAACATAGTTTGGAACAAAGGGATATGTCTATTGTAGTTTGTTTTGTTTTCTTCTTGTTACTCACTGCTGCTACCTTTAATCTCTCCAATGGAGTGAGGAAATAAATAATATAGGCAAGAAAACATTAATCTGGCTTTGGCGTCTTTATGTTATTAGTAGCTCTTTGCCTTAGAACATACTTTTTATGGATCCTTTAGTAGTTCCTCCTGACTGGAGTCCTCCAACCTCCAGGTGCCTAAAGTACTTCATGCACTCCAGTTGATAACTTTCATCCTACCCGCCACCAATACCTCCCACCTCTTGACAATGTATGTCAAGATTCTTTCTGCTGATGTTACCATGAACCAGCAAGCAGTTTTCTCAGGTAGGGTCCTTTTGAAGTGATTTAAATTCTGCTACTTTTTAGTGGGGTTCACTGAACTGAAAAGAAATATGTCCCCTTAATATAGTAATTGATGGCATGCTAATGAAGCTATTTTAAATTTCGAGTTGTAACTACTCTAAAGGCTTGAGTAAAGTTTTATGCCTTCCCCCCAAAAATATACTCAATATGTTTGAAGCATCCAATTGATGTCATCAAAGTTGGCTAAATATTAACCAAATTGCAAATACATTGTTGGATACCAGTACCAGCTGTTTTCTTTAAAGAGATAAACCATTACTTATTTTAAAATCATACATATGTAGGTATAATATTTTTTAAACTAGTTATGATCATCTACTCATGAAATGATAATTTAAAAATATATATATAAAAATAAATATTTATGACCTTTGTATATTTTATTTGGATTTATGTACTAGTTTATCATATCAGGAGCTTTACAAAAATACAGTGCCTAGGTTTGATTCAGAGACTCCAATTTAACTGGTCTGGAGTGGGCCTGGTTATAGACGTTATTTTAAAATCTTTCCAAATAATTCCTTATATGGCCACATTTCAGAAGGCCTGGCACTGGCCTCCATATTAAAACCAAAACAAAACTGAGATTTCTCAAGTTTAACTGAATTACTGAAGGTCACAGAAGAGACCTTGCTTTTAACTTAATATAGCAACTAGTTATTATAATTTATAATTTAATTAGTCCATTTAAGGTAATATAAGACTGAAGAATAAAGCACATGTGAAATCATTCAAAAAAAAGGTTAGTAGAGTCATTATAAAGCAATTCAATTTTTCCCTTATTATAAATTAAAGAGAAAAACTATGGGGTGCTGTGTGGCTCTGTTGGTTAAGCATCTGCCTTCATCTCCAGTCATGACCCCAGAGTCCTAGGACCATCCTGCATCAGGCTTTCTTGCTTCTCCCTCTCCTTCCCACTGGGACTCTCTCTTGCTATCTCTGTCTTTCTCAAATAAATAAATAAAATCTGAACAAAAATTTAAAGAAGGAAAGAAAGAAAGAAAGAAAGAAAGAAAGAAAGAAAGAAAGAGAAAACTTAGAAGTTACTCTACCATTTGACTGAAAACAAAGGTAAATTCCAAAGATTTTAAAAATGACTGGTTTATGTAAATATTTTCTAACTAAATTTGTTTATTATTATTATTTTTTAAAAGATTTTATTTATTTATCTGAGAGACAGCAAGCACAAGTGGGGGTGAAGGGCAGGGCTAGAAGGACAAGCAGACTTCCCACTGAGCAGAGAGCTCAACATGGGGTTTGATCCCAGGACCCCAACATCATGACTTGAGCCAAACCCAATGAGCTACCCAGGTGATCCTCTAAAATGAACTTTAAAAAAAAAAAGAAGTCAATTGTTAATGGTTTTGTTTATAATGGCAATGCATACCTTTGTTATGTATGCCATAGGGGTACTATATGCACATAAAACAACATTAAATAGGAGTGTCAGTATGTAAAGTAATTGTAAACATTTCCTTTCACCATTGCAAATTTCTTTTTAGATTGTTCTGTGTAATTTTAATGTTTATTATCAGATTAATAAATATTTGTTCATCAGAATAAAAAAACTAGTTTGCTAACATATTCTCTTCTAACTAAAAAAAAATCCTTCATTTTAAATGTAGTTAGTTTTAATTGATGTTTTTCTCTTGAACAAGAAAATTCCACTTCCCTCCTGTTTTTCTTAAGAAGTGGCTAAAATTTTAACATACTATGACTGTCCATTTGATAAATCTGAGGTGAGTTTTTTTATTTATTTTATACAAGGAATTTTGTTCTCAAATTTAAAGAAAAGAAAGGAAAAATTTTAAAAAGATCCTCCTCAAAGATACAGTGTTTTCACAGATTGGTGAACATGGAATTGTTGCTGATTTTATTACATTAGTAATGAAAAGCACAGAGATTCAAACTGTGTTTGTTTCATTTGTGTTTTGATTATTTGGAACCCTGAAAATACCAAGAAGATTATAAGCAGATCATATGAATTTAGTGGATTAAAACAGTCTAATTGTAAAATTGTCTCAATCTAAACACTTGTGGCACTATTGTGTTGGGTTTTAGTTGTTATTCTTGCTGGCTGGCAATACTGAATTGAATCATGGCAATTGGGATGCTTAATTGGGATTGATGCTTAAGTCTATAAATCTCTGAGATCATACTCCTCTGGGGAACTAGGTCAAAATTTTATCAATAAACAATCTCCAAGGGTGCCTGGGTGGCTCAGTGAGTTAAGCCTCTGATTCTTGATTTTGTTCAGATTGTGATCTCAGGGTCTTGGGATTGAGCCGCACATTGGGCTCTGTGTCCAGCATGAATCTGTTTGAGATTCTCTTTTCCCCCTCCTACTCCCCCTGCCCCTCCCCCACTCACATACATGTGTGTGTGCTCTCAAATAAATAATAAATAAATCTTTAAAAAATAATAAAGAATTAATCTCCAGATGCAAACTAATGGGAGCCAAGACTTAGTACTTTTATTATATGACACATAGAGTACTGCATTTCAAAATTCCCAAGGACTAGTTCTGGTTCTGGTCATCAGAATGAAAAACTAGCTTGCTAACAAACTTAAAAAAAAAAAAAAAAAAGTTCTTTTTAAATAAATATTGTTTCTTTTTAGTTTAGATTTAGTGTTTTTTCTTGAACCACAGAAAAACATTTCTTGCCTTCTATTTTAGAGAAACTAAGATAAAAATTTGACATAGAGAAGTACATTCTGACACATTGAATGTAAGTAAAATGTATTGAGTAGCATTTTAGAATCTGAGGATTTTGAAAAATAAATGATAATAAGTATACTGGGTAGTACTTTGAAACCAGAATTTGAAATATTACCAAACTGGCATTAGTTTATTTTCCTTCTACTTCTGAGGAATCTCTTAGGGCTTGCTTTCAAAGAGAGCCAGAAACTCCAAACTACCTAGTGAGTGTGAATTATAAGAATTCCAAGAGAAGCCCACTATCCTTATTTCTCTTCAGAGTTGTAGAGAGAATCACTAAGATCCTGAGAGAGAGAGAGAGAGAAAGAGAAAGAGAAAGAAAGAGAAAGAGAGAGAAAGAGAAATCTTTTTGGTTTTCCATTTTCTTTCATTTTTGTTCTCTTTCATGGTAACCACTGGTCAATCCTGTGACAGTGGTGGAAGTTATAGTTATAGTGGCTGCATAAGCACCCAAATCATGAAGACAGGAAAACCTTCTCTAACCAGAGGATGAATGGTTTTAAGACTGTTGGATAACTCTAATGGATTTATTCTCCCTCTGTCCTCATGCTTCTGGGCGCTGAAGGCAAGCATAGTCACAGAAAGTGCATAAAAAAGGATGAATTAAAGTCGCAGTTTTCTAGCCAGAAGAAAATAAAGATGGGCTCCTGGGAGCAGGAAATTCTTAGGCCTTATTGAGAGCTTAGAGAATGATTATATAAAGTTGTGCATGAACTTTTGAGCTCAGCCCTGCCTCAATGGACCTAACACTAAACAGTATAACAAAATTGCAAGAACTGAACCTAGATCCCAGTTGGTGGTTTATTCAATGAATAATGAATTGAGGTTTATTCAATGACTACTGAAAATATTTCTTGAATCTTCTCTCTTTTTTCACCTCCAATGCATTTACTCAGATTTTTACAATTCCTTTTAGATTTCTGCAAAAATATATTAATCATTTCCTTAATTCTATTTTTGTCCTCTTCAGTATGATTCTACATTGTTGATGAAATTAGTGACATTAATATACAAATTTGTGGTTCCAAACTAAAATATTTTCCACAGCTATGTTTAAATGCAGCAGAAATTACAGCATCCTGCAAAAAAAAAAAAAAAAAAAATACATGTGCACACACACAGATTTTCTAACTCTTCAGCAACTATGCTTTCTTTTGTTCTGTCTTTGCAAATGCTGTTCTTTCTGAGAGATAAGACCTTACTGGCCACCTCCACCATAGAGTCTGCCTATATTACTCCCACTCATACACTGAGAAATACGACAGTCCCTACTTTTAGGGAGCAAATAGTCAAATACAAAAGGAAAGACAAGGTGAGAAGTCCATGAGATTGCATATACAAGTACAATGAGGAGTTCAAAGTATCTATAAAATTAAACTTTTTTTTTTAAAGATTGTCTTAAATTTTTTTAAAGATTTTATTTATTTATTCTTGAGAGAGAGAGAGAGACAGAGACAGAAACACAGGCAGATGGAGAAGCATTGGAATATGCGTATGTATGTGTGTGTGAGTTATTTTGGGGGTATGGTCTTTAGAACAATGTTGAACATAAGTGCAATACCAGCTGAATACAAATAATCTTGATCCTTTTCTTTAACAACATCTCAAAACTATCTAGGAGTAGAAAAAAAAAAACAAAAACAAGACTTATTTTGCTAGAACTTTCTCTTAGAAACCCCGAGGAAACATTATATTTAATGATAGAATACCGGAAATGCACAAGCTGTGCCTACAGCCTTCCCTTGGAATCTTTAAAGCCTATATTGGGAGTCATGATCCTTTCATTTGTTCAAAACTTGTTTATTTATGCTCTTTGCTTTTCATTATTCAGAGTTACCAAGAACATTTGTCCTTAGTGTTATGTTAGTCTCTTGCATTAATTTGAGAGGCAATACCATTTTTGGATGTTCCTGGAAGGTTTTATTGTTAATTATTTATATATTTATAATAATAAATAATAATGTATTACACATATTATTTATTTATTATTTATATATTGATGATGATGATGATGATGATGATGATGGATTCTTATCTGTCAAAAAGAAAGGGGGAGGAAATTTGCACACCACCTGCCTCTGAGCCTGGTGAACAACCCCCCCCCCCCCCCCCCGGGTCATCTTCACCTCTGTAATCATGAGGTTCACTTCCTCACCTCATTCTTGTCTCTGTTCAGGTGTCAGCTCATCAGGGTTTCCTTCCCAGATGGCCCTGAGTAAAAGAACTTTACTCACACCCTGACAGGCCTCACAGCACTTAGAGCACTGCCTGAGAATAGAGTATACATCACATTGTTTTTATTTTCTGTCTCCTTATACTAGAATAAAAACTCAAATATGTGATAACTTTGCTCTTTAGTTCACTGATAAACTGTTCTGAGAATAGTGTCTTGAAGAGAGTTAAGTGCTTAATAAATACTTGTTGAAAGAATGGATCCTTGCAAAGTAAAAATCACCTAGAGGGAGTGTAGTGAGAATAAGAATTAACTGATTATCTCTCTGTAGCATCATCCTAAGTGATCTAAAACAGATGAGTGGGGTCCCCTCAGACTCCCTGATTTAGTAATTCTGGTTTGGGACCCAAGAACTTGCACATTCCAGTAAATTCCCTGGTAATCCTCTTTGGGCTGCTCAGGAACCCACAGACTTTGACAATAATGAATTTAGAAGAACTCCTGGGGTTAAAGACGTCTATTTTGACAGATATATTCAAAACTATATTTTTTAAACAGATAAATTATTCAGATTTTTTATTATTTTATTTTATTTTATTTTTACATTTTTATTTATTTTATGATAGTCACACACAGAGAAAGAGAGAGAGAGGCAGAGACACAGGCAGAGGGAGAAGCAGGCTCCATGCATCGGGAGCCCAATGTGGGATTCGATCCCAGGTCTCCAGGATCACGCCCTGGGCCAAAGGCAGGCACCAAACCACTGCGCCACCCAGGGATCCCCCAGATTTTTTATTAAATCAATTCATTTTCCTTCTCTTTACATTGCATTAAGAATCAGGAATAATTTGGGGCACTGAGTGTCTCAGTCGGTTAAGTATCTGCCTTCAGCTCAGGTCATAATCCCGGGGTTCTGCTAAGCAAGGAGTCTGCTTCTCCCTCTGCCCCTCCCCGCTGCTAGTGCTTTGTCTCACTATCTCAAATAAATAAATAAAATCTTAAAAAAAAAAGAATCAGGAAAATTTATCCTAGATTGTAATTTTTGTACTTCCTATTAAATATCTAATTAAACAAATATTATAATGGTAATCAGGACACTAGAGTCAACTCTTAAGTCTAATGAAGTCATTATATATATAATGCTATTTTTCCCTGGGTTCTGATTAAATTATCTTAACTCTTGGTAAAAGAGTCCTGTCTTGAACCAGTATTAAAAATCTCTATTGAAGTCAAAGTCTGTATTAAAGAGGCAAGGAAACTAAACCTGCTGGCCTTTTCTTAGGCTCACTTAACATAATCTCATTTTCATGCTCAGCACGTCCCTATAGGTTTTGGAGCAGTGTTTGAGGTTTCCACATGGAGGAACTTTGGTTCTGAGAGGCTGCTTGCTTCTTAAACTCACACAGCTAGAGTTAGAGCAAGAAGTCACAGCAATCTCAGACAACAGTGCCTCCCTGGACAAACAGGATGGGTTTTGTTAATTGTATTTCAAATCCATTGAACCATGGAGAGATGGGACAGAAAGGAAGTTCCAAGACAGAGAGGAATGTGAAAAGGTAACTAATAAATATTTTGTTGCATGCAAGTAACTCAGCATGAGAATGAAGTCATGTTAGTCAATAAGTCTTAGGTTCAGTAACAGAAAAAGCGATAAATTCAAATAGGGTTTTAACTTTCCCTGTACCCCTTCAACAGTCTTGAAATTCAGGGCTGAGCCCTCCTTCCTTCTATTATATAGAAGAAAGTCACCTTAAGAAAAGTAAGACAGACAAAGAAACCAAAACCCCCAAGTACATCACCTCTCATGTGCAGAAGTAGTCATTGTTCGGGTGCATCTGGATGTGCCCATTATTCAACCTCATTTCCCAAAACAGCCCAAGCTGCAGCCACACTAGACCACCGGCCACTTTCTCTCCCCGGTGCTGGTGTCATGTTTTTCTTTCCCCCTGTAATACCATCAACTGTCCTCACTGGATAGGTCTTGTTAGTATTTTTGTTTGCTTACTTTGCTACGTCTGCTTTTCCTATCATTCATGAAAAGGAATATAATAATTATTTTTTTAAATCTTGAGGCAATTACAACTTCCAATAAATCTCATAAAGTTGTAGTGTCCTAATTCTTGATTTATAGTTCTTGTTGCATGTTCTGAAGGCCACCTAAAGCTCTGTGATACTCCAGGCTTCTGCTGTCGCCTCCAGGCTAGGAGCCCATCTAATCTCCCAGGCAGCCCATGGGCTGGAGAACATATTGGGGCAGGGTCACCAGAGCTGACTGGTCTCAAGAGGGCCGTGGGTATTTCAGGGGACTTCCACCCTGTGTGCTGCATGTCACCAGGCAACCTTCTCTCATATCATTGAAAACAGTATCCCTAGACTTACCTTCTTCATTTTTCACATATAAAGTTCTTTTAATCCCTTAAGTTTTAAATCAAAGTGTCCTTTCATTCTAGATTCTAGAAAGACCTAGATTTTTTTTCTGTAGATGTAAGTTCCTTTTACTTACCCCATTTTATTAGGTCATAGAGCTGTCATTTATATCAATGTCTACCTCAGTTGATATTAAGAAACTTTACATCGGATATAGGTCTATCTCTTATTTTATCCTTTTATAATTTCACAGAGCAACTTTCTGGGTTACATAATAACATATATACCAAATAGGACAGATGTGTGACCCAATCTCATTCTAAAATTATATTAGCTGGTGCTTTTGGATTATGAGTATCCAAAATTATATCTGCCTCACTTAATCTAAAGAAAACTGAAAGTTAAACTGTATTATAAAGTATCTGAAAACCATTTTGGTGGATCAATTCTATTCAATCTGATGTAAAATGGAGCAAAGTCAAATATTTAAAAAGTCATTATTTTTTATATCTACTATTTTTTTAAAGTAGGACATCCCCCAAACTAGGAACAGAGTCAGCTTCTGACATTATTTAAAAGACAACAATGCAGTATTGCCTTTCTTAGCTATTTATTGTTTCTTTCTTTTTCTTTCTTTTTTTGTCTTATACTTGCCATCTTTACTTACAGCACAAAGATGGTTATTCACATAACATCTTAATATATCCAAATCCCGAAATAATATTGCCTCTAAGACACATATCATATTATAATAAACTAAGTGCCACAAAATAAGAGATATTCTAATACTGTATTGAAAAGAAATTGTTTTGAGCTCTAAGTTCTTAAAGAACAAGTAAATGTGTCTGCCTATAATTTTCAATCAGTCACTCTATTGTTCAAAGAGGTAGATGACAGTATAAAAACCCTGTACGTATTTTATTCAGAAGAAGAAAAGGAACATAAAGAATCTGAAGCTAAGGTAGGCTGACAGGTTGATTTAGTAACACCAAGGAACTTGCTGTTTTTCAGTCATAATTACAATAGCTCTATTATATAACAGAACAATGATTTCAAAGATTCATGATAAACATGTGCATGAGGAAAAATGAATTAATAAATTAATTAAGAAAAATAAAATCCTTTTCAGTGTTCTTACTTGCAGGTAGATCTTGCATTTTGGGGATATGAAAATGCTCCTTGAAGTGCCTCAGCTTATCTTCTTCATCAAGGCGGAGGGCTACCCTCTCATCTGTTGGGTGACATCTAAGTTCAGATGCAATGCGTTGCACTGTGTCAGCTGGTAACTCAAGTGGTAAAGGCTCCATTACAAGTTGTTTCTCTAAAAATGAAAAGAATTAAAAATAATTTAGTCACCATCCTTTTTTCTGTAGAAAATTAACCTTTTAGGTAAAGAACCTTTTGTCTTAAATAAGAGTCTCACCTTCCCAACCTCAGAAATAATATAATTAATCAAATAGCACTAAACTTCAGATTTGAGTTTTACTCATGTTTGAAATAAAGAAAATGATAGTAACTTAGAGATGTTGAAAGGAATAAATTAGGTAATGGTTGTCAGGACAGAGTAAGATCATAATAAATGTTAGCTCTTTTCATTTTTATTTTTTGGAAAATGGATCAAATTAGTGACTTTCAAACACATATAAGTTCATCACCTTTTCCTCTAGATGTCTTACGAGGGGGAAAAATAAAGATGCTTTTGTGAAAAGTGCCCCACTAACTTGTCCTTCTCGCTGTTCTATTTCCACTCCACTCTTTTAATCCCAGTGGTTCTTGGATCATTGTTTTAGAATTAAAGAGATATATATACAATAGAACCTTAATAAAGTCTTTATTGTGAATGAAAACAGTTTTGATAAAAAAGTAACTTTACCTTAAATAATGTTAATAATTTTTGCCATATGAAGACCAAAGAGCTCTTCCTGTTACTGATAATGAAAAACTTATCTTTCAAAACTATACATTCCATCTTAGAACAAAGCAGGACCCTGTAATATTCTCTGAAACTACATTTTGCTTTGTTTAATCATCATTTAAATTTTTTCACAAATTTGGAAAGAAAACTTAATTTTCTGGAGGGAAAAAGTAACAACAGAAATTTAACTACACATTCTTAAACTTTACCCAAGCTTTCTTTATATTGATTTATTTCTATTTTCCAAAGTTTTAGTTTTTTTTGAAATTGGGAAAGAATAGTATTAGAGAAGAAAAATTTTCTCAGGTAGCTTGATCTACGAATTCATACTTTTGTGGCTCCACTTACACACCCCTCCATTACTCCAAGTACTTGTTGAACACCAACCATGTAGCTCTAAGCACTGATGGAAGAGCAGTGTAAAAGATGGAGTATAAGTAATAATTTTTTAGAGTTTAATTTTTAGTGGAAAATGTAAAATATGATTAAACAACATAATTTCAGAGTTTCAAGAGCTGTGAGTAAAAAAGACAAAAACAGCAGAATAACAGTACAGTCAAGAGGATATGGAATGACTTCCATGGCAAGGGCAAGGGCTCCTCTCTGAGGCAGGGTTACCATGCATATCTGAATCATATTATGGATCAAACATGTGAAGACCAGGAAGAGATGACAGAAAGTAGAGAGATCCTGAGGTGGGGATCGGCTTGGCCTGATCAGCTAAGGCACTAGGGAAGTATGAGGCAGGGACAGAATTATGAAGAACTTTGAAGCCAGAAAGGAATTTGGATATTTTTCCAAGTTTAATGGAAATTGTTGGAGTATCTTGAGTAGCAAAGTGATAGGATGTAATTTTACATGAAATAAAAATCACTTTTTCTACTCTCTGATGAGTTAGAAGGACTTGAAAAAGATAGGCAAATTCAGGCTATTTTAGTAGTCCAGGGAAAAATGATGGTGAATTAAATATGATGAGGAGAAAAGCAGAGAAGTGTGTGAATTCATTATATGTTTTGGGGGAAAGGTAGATAGATTTTCTCTGGTGAGGGGTCTGTGGAAATAGGTTCAAAGTAGTGAAATAAGAAATATTTAGAGAAGAACTCCCCCCCATTTTAAGGGGGGGAATCAAAGTTCTATTTAGGACACAAAGTTTGAGGGAGAAATAAACTGGCTATTGGATGTTTAGATATGTAGCTCAGAAGAAAATTAGATCACAAGATATAAGCTCGATATTTTCCAACTCATAGACTACACTTAAAGCCTAGAAATCCTGAGAACCAACTAAAACTAACAGAGATGAGGCTCTCAAACCTCAGTTCAATCATCTACCTCTACTTACCACCCTCCTGGCTCTCACTCTGACCATCACACTTTAGGCAATAAAGAGTTGCACATACAATGCCAGTAAAACAAGCATACTTCCCATTCTCTAAACTTGAATTCTACTTATATATCTGACCTCTTCCTTTCTCAGTTGCCAGTGGTCTCCCCTGGTAAGCTATTCTGTACATTCTCAAATAAGGATACTGAGTTTGATCTGAGCATGTTTTTAGCTTTGATGCCAATAATAGCTCCCAACTGCTCCAATCCATGTTTTTGTACAAAAGTCAATGATTTCAACATTGATGTTGGTTGTTCTTTCAGTTTCTGACCATACTAAATTATCTGCCTCTTTCATGAAACTTTCTATCTCTGATTTTTCTCATGTCATTTCCTTTGCCTAAAATGTTCTACTTCCCTTTCTATATATTTACATCCTAGTCCCCTTCAAAGCCCTAGTTCAAAGGCTACTTTTTCCCCCTCTCCCCTGAGGCCTTCATGTGTCTCAACTAAAAGTAGTTTTTCCTCCTCTGGATACCTGTAACAGTTAAGAGCACACCTTTACTCATAAGTAATGAATCCTGCCAGACATTATTATTTTTTTAGATGCCTCTGTGGTTGGGAAAGGTGAAATATGTTGCCATGCCTACAACTTGATTCTGCTTAGGTTCCCACCTATTGCCTTCTGATGAAATAATCTGCCTTTTGAATAGAGATGACTATGTCTCTGCCACCTGACATCATCAATTGCCTGGTTACAAATCATTAGATGTCTCTTAGATACTTGACCCACTGGAGACAATGCACTGTGTTGTCAATGGTCTGTGAGTGACTTGCTGTGAATGCTTTAGCCAAACAATCATGATGGTATTTAGCTAAGCATCTAATCAAATTCTTCCAGGAATCTGAGCTATGAGGTACAGATATTCATTCAATTTGAAACAAGAGCAAAAATATTTAAACATCGTGGAAAGCAATGATAGAATGGTTGGGTCTAGAGGGAGTATTGTCACAAGTGACTCATTTTTTTCAAAGTCAAACAGAACCACTGATTGTTAATATGAAGTGATTTCAGCAAAATTAAGAATCAACTTAGTTATGCAACGGCAGGGGACGAAACAGCTGTCTCCTGAAAGGTGACGGGAGCAGCCAGTCTGGAGAGTCACTGAATCCTTCCATGCAACAAAGTGTGTGTGAGGTGGAAGGCCACCTACGGAATTGGCTGTCCTGAGAATCCCATGAGTTGTCTTCTGCCTACTAAGTGTGTTTTTACTATTAACCCATTACTTATGGTGGCTTAATTGAGTTGCTAGTCTACCCTACTGAACTATATATATTCTACCTGGAGACCTAAATCTTGTTTATCTTTGTAGCCATTCCATTTCTGAGCAGTGGCTTTTAGGGAGAGTGTTCCCCTAAAACATCAACTTAATAAGAATGCACAAAATAGCTTGATTTCACACAATTGATGACTATTCATAGAGGGATACCCTTCTTACGCCAATCACATGAAAATTAATTCGAAAAACATTTTCAATGAGACTAAGAATCAAGAGATCTTGCCTTATATCTAGGAATGTCTCTTGAGAGTCAGAACTTTGAGGGTTCATTGATCTTAACTGTAAACTCTGAATGGGTTCCCTACTTAAATATACAAATTAGTTTGCTACCATCATATTTCCAATAAAGTCCAATCTTCTTTACTTAAAAAAAGTTATTCATGGGATCCCTGGGTGGCGCAGTGGTTTGGCGCCTGCCTTTGGCCCAGGGCGCGATCCTGGAGACCCAGGATATAATCCCACATCGGGCTCCCTGCATGGAGCCTGCTTCTCCCTCTGCCTATGGCTCTGCCTCTCTCTCTGTGTGTGTGACTATCATGAATAAATAAATAAAATCTTAAAAAAAAAAGTTATTCATATTAATTTTTTACCTTTTCTGTATTTGTTTCTTATTTAATCCGTATAGCAATCTTGTAGGATCGGAATAATTTTCTTCCACTTCCAGAATAAACTCTGGAATCAACAGTGTAGAACAAAAAGATAAGAGAAGGATAAGAAAGTCCACTGTTTGGGATTGCACTTCACTTGAGGAACTGAGTCAACCATGCTCGTCTCTGGCAAGGCATGTGGGTAGAATGTACCAACAGAATTCCTGGACCTCTTATTTTATTTTTCCTTTTATCTTTCCTCATGATTTTTTAAAAATATTTCTTTGGCTCGTTATCTCTTTTTTTCCCTAACTTCCTTCTTTATTTTTCAGCCTTGTACTCCATCTGCAAAATACAGCAGGCATGAATCTATCTACTCTTAGTAATCAATCCTTCCAATCCAGTCCCAGCCAGGCAAAGGTTAAAGAGACTGCTCCCACTTGTGGGCCTGTCACACACAGCCCAGAGGTCACAACTCACCTGCACTGATAGTGAGATATCTGCTGGTGAAATAGTCTTTTGGGGCAAACACACCTGGTTTCACCTGCCAAACTGCACAGCAGAGACCAGAAGTGAATACAGTCCTCAGTGCCCACAATACCAGAGTGCTCTCACTCCAGGGAAGCAATGTATTAACTCATAGTAATTGCTGCTTCATTCTGCACTCACCCTTCCAGCTAAGACAATCAATGTTCCACAAGCCATAATTCTATGCCTTGTGTAGGTTTCCCATTTCCAAATAAATTGACATGCTTTTGGGCACCTGAGTGGCTCAGTAGGTTGAACATCTGCCTTCCGCTCAGATCATGATCCTAGCGTCCTGGGATGGAGCCCCACATGGGGCTCCCTGCTCAGTGGGGGTCTTTTTCTCCCTCTTCCTCTACTCCTCTTCCCTGCTTATTATGCTCTCTCTCTCTCAAACACATTTTTTAAAAAACTGACATTTTGAAATAAAAAAAAAGGCAATCCAAATTTTAAAAACTCCAAAGTTTATATTTCACATATTTAGTTTTAATTTTGTTAAAAAGATGGGTATATATACACATTTGTTCTTAGGCAAGTCACCTAACTTCTCTCTGCTGCATATTATATAAAACTAAGTTCTACTTTCTTCAGAGGATCATGGTTAGAATCAAATGAAATTAATTAGGTAAACTCCTTTATAAAGAGATAAAAGATATGCTTATAATACCTTTTAATATTAATGCCTTGTAGTGGTAATTGCCATTTTTACCCTAAATTGCTTTTGGCATTTTTGTAAATTGTGTCTGTCAGTCTTATTAGGCAGCTGTAACTTTAAAGCTAAAACTTTTATTAAAAAATTGGAATTCAGGATCTTCTAGTCACCTGTGGGTCTAAGTTTAAATAGTTAAATAAATGACTGAACACTCAGTGGTTAATGTTTACACAGTTTCAGTTTTCATGCCTGAAATGAGCAGATTATACACAAGTTCAAAGTTTAGAACCTGGCAAGGCAAACTATAAAGAAAATGCAAAGCTTTTCACTGAGAAAGGAAACATCACTTAATACATGCACACTGAGCAGTATTCTTTACATTATTGTTCACTGTGGCAACTGTATATTTCATATCAAGGATTATATGAATTACATGTTGAGCAGCACATTAACACGTTTGCTCTGTCACTACCTAAAACACCCCACCCTCCTCAAAACAAAAGCAGAAAAGGAAAAAAAAATTTTTTTTCAGCTATTTAAAAAAGTATATCAACTTTCCATTCTTAGGCAAATATTTCATAAAAAGAAAGAGAAAGAAGCTCTGCTTAGGAAATAGACATTTTCACTTCTCAAAATATTGAAGGTGACTAATAGTATCATACGACAATGAATGGCCAGAAAACATAGGACCTAATACTCATGTAGAGATCTGAATTTTTTCTGATCTTACCATTTAACCTCAAGTAACTAAGAATTTACTTTAGTCAGATGTAACCATCTTTTACTAAATGAATTGCATAATGCTATTGACAGCAGTTCTTCTTCACTACATTGGTCAAGTTCTCTTTATTTAACCCAACATGTTAAAGAGGGGGGAGGCATTAGGAGATTGTGACATTTCTATGAAGACAATTTGGAGAAATAAAAAGAGAAGAAACTGGTAGAAGAAACCTCTAAAACATTATAACAAGGATTCTAGCAGAGAGAACTTTCCTTTGGAAAAATCACAGGCTGTATATCGGTGTACAGAGTGTATTGTCAGCGTCTCTGTGCTTACCAGCTAGGTTTCCAATGATGTGGTCCACAGCTTCCAGTCTCCTTTAAAGAAGAGAAATCTCTTAGGATTTCTTTAAAAACTTATAGGTCAGAATTCAGTGTGAGAAATTCAGGGTACTTCTAGTCAGACTCCACCCAGTGGGGAATTTTTAAGCTAACTTTAGTTCCGCCCATCTCTTTAAACTGATAGTGAACCTCCAGTCACTGACAAGTATCTAAACAAAGTGCTGCTCTTGCTCTCTCTTTCAAACACGTGGGGCTCCTTTGGTGAGCTGACTTCTAAGAAGCTCTGCCCTTTAGACTCTAAATATTTCCTTGCCTTCCAACTGCTTAGAACTTTGGGCACCTGAGCATATATCCTATAATGATCCTACTGAGTAAATACAACATCCTTGTTGTGTGTGAGCTGAACCAATGAGTTTGCCCAGAAGCCCAATTCCAAAGTTTGACTGTCTTCTTGCTTTAGCCTCTGGAACACACTAAGGACTTGAAAAGTTTTTTCTCAACTCTGGAAATAAGTGAATCTTGGATTTTGAGGTTATGCCCTGTGGTCAAATGCATTGTGAGTTTCTAGTCCAGAGGCAGAGTTTGATGTTTAACAGACGAACATTTATGTTTGTTTTATTTTTTGAAAGATTTTATTAATTTATTCATGAAAGATGTATGTCTCTCATACATGTGAGAGAGGCAGAAGCATAGGCAGAGGGATCATGCCCTTGAGCTTCCTTGAGCCAAAGGCTGATGCTCACTACTGAGCCACCCAGGTGCCCCAACGGATGAACATTTTAGTCAACAGTTTTAAAATAGGTTCTCAATTCTAGAATATACTTTATTGCCCAATGGGTACATTTGAAAAACTTCTACTTTATCAATTTAGTCATTTACAAGACAATCAAGGAAGAAAGAGAGTTTGACCATAAAGTGGAAAGTAGCCTGGAAATTTCATGAATGCAAATTATTCCTTTAGAATAATGGTCTATTGTTCCACTTCTGTTATCTTTCTATGCTTATCGCAAAGGGCTTGGATCTTTGGGTGAATATATTCTTTTAGGTATAAAATCAAAGAGTAAAGAGTTTCAGAGATTGGGCCTGAATAATTGAATCCCTTTTGTATGCATGCCTTTGCCTTTTTGAGCACCCAAAATAGACCAGGCAAAGCCTTATTTGACTCAATCATCCCTACCCTGTGTTCACTGTATAATTCAGGACAATTTACCTAACCCTCCCTAAAGCACTGTACCCCATCTATCAAATGGACCTAAAACTGCCTTTCTCAGAAGATTACTAAAATATAAAGCAAAGCATGTAGAAAACTAGAATACTAAGACATATAAGTCTGTAAGTGACACATTCTTTTCTTCACCCCAAATTAATCAGGCAAAAAGTATTACCCTCCAGTCTTCAAAAGAGGGAAGTAAAGCACATTAAATTAATTTAATACAAGTAATTGAACAAAGAAAAGAAAATATATTTTATTTCATCAATCTTACCTTTACAATAATCCTACAAAGTGAGTACTGTATCCTTATTTGATTAAGTTGAAAGAGTAAAATAGTGAATCCAGTCTGGATGTCTCAAATTTTGTATATTTTTTTGTTTTGTTTATTTCTTGGGCTGTAAAAACTTTGTAAGATTTGATAGGTTCTAATATCCAGGAAGTGAGCCTGGCCTGGAGTATGTATAATTTTTGGTAAAGAATCACACTCCTTTAACTACTGACTATGTATACAGATATAGAAATAGAGCTACAGAGATATCAAGGTCTTATTTTCTCAATGCTTTTTCTAAAATCTTTGATAGTAGTGTTAGAAACCATTAAAATATTAATCTGCCCTATAATAAGGTTCCCTGCCATTCCCCGCACAGGAAGGTGATCTTGCCTGAAACAATCTTTTCTTTTCCTTTACTAGTAACTTTCTAGTCCCATCTTCCTTCTTATAAAAACTCCATCTTGTATAATCCCTAAAGCTCCCTTCTACTTGCTAGATGGGAGGCTGCCCAATTCATGAATCCTTTGATAATTCTAATTAGTTCTTCAAATTTACTCTGTTGGATCTTGCTTTTTAATACCACTGTTAAAGAACCTGCTTGGAGCTCTAAGCTACATTCCTATTACTTATGTTTTGTAAATATCTTTTTAAATTTGTTACCTCCTGCTAAAATGCAAGATTCAACTAAGTAAATTTTAAAGATCTTACTGGCTTTATTTCAACAGTTCATGAATTAGGCAGCACCCAACCTAGCAGATTCCTAGGAGCTCTACAAAATGAAAGACTCCTAGGAAGAAGGAAACAAGAGCAAGCATGTTACCCTAGATTTAAAAAGCAGATTGCTTATGACAAGGTCACTTTCCTTTAAGGCATGGCATGGGTTTTCAGGTAGATTACTTGATTATTCCTTTGATGATTCTTGATTGACTGGTTTAAGATTCCATTTCTAGCAAAGCCAAAACTGTAAGTCTCAGTTTCATGCCATGGGGCAAAGCATAAATGACTCTATTTTGGATTTTGTTATCTTGTTTTTAACACTTCATTCATTTAAAAATATATATATATTAAGCATATTCTTTGCATCGGGCACAAAACTAAATGCCAGGGATGTTCTGTCCTATAAATATAAAGGAATTGTGAAATATCAAGCCATGGAGGGAGTGGTGAATACAAGGTCCACTGCAAGGCCAGCTGTGGAGGGAAAAGAAAGAACTGATTGAACTTTCCTTTCTTCTTTTTTTGGATAAAAGGAAGAAGAAATACGTTGCCAGGATAAGCAGTTGTATCAATGAAGTTGTCTACTAATTTCCATATAGATCATCTTGCCTATAACATGATAAATATCTAAAAGGTAGAGACTTTGATTTTACCTTCCTTAGCACCTTATCCATCAAATGAAGCTAAAGAAATAAGTTAAATTAGCTACTTTAAAAAAAAATGATTCAGTTTCTTCCAACAAAATTGGTGATTAGGGATTGCCAGTGCCAGGCAAATAGTATACTTCAATGGGTGTTTGCTGTATTATTTACCAAGTTAAATTCAGTGAACCAATTGTTTCTGTAAGAATCCTAGGCTACACCTTCAACTCTGACATTCTTTTAAAAAAATTTTTTTTAAAGATTTTATTTATTTATTCATGACAGACCCAGAGAGAGAAGCAGAGACACAGGCAGAGGGAGAAGCAGGCTCTATGCAGGGAGCCCGATGTAGGACTGGATCCCCGGGACCCCTTCGGCCCTGAACCGAAGGCAGATGCTCAGCTGCTGAGCCACTCAGGCATCCCCCACTATGACATTCTAATGCTAACTGTTCCATGAGTAGAAATGGGTGATGAGATGGGCCACAGAGCTGCTCAGTGGCCAATCCAGGTCCTATTATTAATAAAAGTGTTCTGTAGAAGTGAAAGAAAACCTCAACCTCAGGAACCAGTTGGGGAATGACTGCAGGAGTTCAGACCTTGCTGCTGCAACACAGGCAGCTGTGGTATACAGATGATCTTGAGCTCTAGGCACTTGAAAGACAGTAAGTACTGGGAGAGGCTTCTCTGAACTCCCTTATCTGCCTGAAGAAGATCCCTCAAAAGGAATTCAGTTGTCATCAATCCCCTCCCTGGGAGTTTCCTCAACCAGGGAAGATTGACTCTTGTCACAGGGAGGGGACTAGAAGTCAGCACCACACCCAGAACAACTTTGTCATTATCTTGTCTCTTACCTGTACTCCTAAGGGCCCATTCATCTTTCCTAATATCCATTTAATCCCCATTTACTAAGAGGCGTACATCTCTCCTCCTCTTTACCTTTTAAGATGGTATTTAATTCTGAATCTAAGCCACCCATGGGAGTTACTCATTTTTCCCTGAGTATCTCCCATGTACACATGAGGCATTCGTGTTAATAAACTTGTTTTTCTCTTGTCAATCCTTCTTCTATTATAGGGGTCCCACCTATGAACTCAGAAGGGTAGAGGAAGAATTATTTTTTCCTTCCCTACAGTATGCAGAAAATTTCTAATTAATCTATTTTGAAAATTAAAGTTTTAGGCTCTCAATCATCACTTCTGTAGAGGTAGACTTGTTGTAGCTTCGAGTTGTTATTGGCCTCTTTCCTGGGTGTTTTAAGCGCAACAAAATACTCTGAGAGGAACCTATTAGCTTCCTTCTCTCTGTTCTCTTCTGCCTCTCTTCTTTCCTCATCCTACCGTCCTGCACACTTAGACACTCCCCCCTTCCTCTTGGGGTTAACCAACACAACAATCTTTCTCAAAAGCCAGGTCAGGATGTTCTCACCAAGCAATTTCTATTCGGAAGCCAAGGAATGCAGAATCTTCTTTATATGGAAAGAGGAAAATATATAGGACAACACACACATACACACCTAAAAATCTCTCCTCCGTTCTTTCCTTTCCCCTCTCCTTCTCCCCTCCTCTTTCCTTCCTTACCTTTACTTTCTCCTCTCCTCTTTCCTTCTGTCTTCACTTCTCTTCCCTCCCCCTTCTCATTCCCTCCTCCTTCTCTCCTCCTGTTATAGGATTTCTTTTATTTTGGTGTCTGCAGTTCTTGGTCTTACTGCTTCGAAGAATGAAGAATTGTGGGCAGTAAAGCAAGATGTATTGAGTGAGTGATAGTAAAGCAAAGTTTATTGAGTACTAGTACAAAGCGCCCAAAGAGACAAGGGACCCAAGAGGGTTGCCGATTTGGTTTTTAGATCTAGGTTTTTTTATGGACTTGTTGATGGACTGTTTTAATCTGACTAACGGTCTATCCAAATGTCTGTCATCCGATAAGGTTTTTGTCACATAGGAAAGGGTGGAGGGCTCTGTCCAGGGTGGTGTAAAATCCTTTTAAGGGTGGTTTCCTCTTAGGCCTTGGGGGTGGAGGTGTGTTTGTCCCTGACTACCTTTCTTCCAACTATCTTGTATCACTCCTCTCTCTCCAGTACCCCTCACCTTGCCTTCCCTCCATCTCTCCGCATCAATTTTCCCTCCCCTTTTCTCCTCCTTTCTTCCCTCTTCTCCCCATCCCTTAACTTCTATGGCAAGGAAAGTAAACAAGTTAATGTGCCAATAAATCACTAGGTTATATTCAAGTAATCTATTTTCTCCTTCCTGTGAGGTATACATTCTGACTATTAGAAAAATTTCCTAGTAATGGGCAAAGATTTTCCCAACCTCTATACATGGCATTTTCAGTTTTTCTGAAAAAGAGTTAAGAGCTCATTATAAGCAAATGCCATTCTGCCAGTTGGTGATTAAAATTTATTTAGAAACTAAAATTCCTGTAACCCATTCACTTTTTCCTAGATCAGAATTTCTCCTTCATTGTTAAATTCACAGAGGTATTTAAGGCAATCTCTGTGTTGTGTCCTGGCAAGAGAATTTTAAAAGTTCTCTATTACATGTGTTTGCATGTCAATTTGCCCAAATGTCTGATTGTTTACTTAAGGAACTAGAATTAACAAATTAATTAATTTATTTTCTCTGTAATTAAATAAGAAGCAGATTATAACAATCAGAGCTAGGTACAGAGTTTTCACACGATATAGACTTACTAATGGGTTATTTGATACTGTACGTAGCTAATTAATTAGATCTATTTTTAAAAAAAATATATATATATTTTTATTTATTCATGAGAGACACGGAGAGGCAGAGACAAAGGCAGAGGGAAAAGTAGGCTCCCCGTGGGGAGCCGGATACGGGACTCTGATCCCTGAACCCCAATTCTGGGACCCCAGGATCACGCCCTGAGCAGAAGGCAGATGCTCAACCACTGAGCCATCCAAGCATCCCAATTTATTTAGTTTATATATGATGAAATACGTTAAATTTTAAAACTTTGGAGCCTTATCAATTTACTGGATTTTGATTTAATATTTTTAATCTTTATTTTGAAATAATCTCACTCTTATAGAATAGTTGCAAAAATACTACAAAGAATTTCGCAGGGGTGCCTGAGTGGCTCAGTCAGTTAAACATCTGCCTTCAGCTCAGGTCATGATCCCAGGGTCCTAGGTTTGAGGCCCACATTGAGATCCTGCATCTCCCTCAGCCTGCTGCTCCCTCTGCTTATGCTCTCTCTCTCTCTGTCAAATAAATAAATAAATAAATAAATAAATAAATAAATAAATAAATAAAATCTTAAAAAAAAAAAAAAGAATTTTGTATATCCTTTACCAAGCTTCATCAATTTCACATTTTGACACATTTTGGGTTTTTTTTCTCTCTTATAAACATACCCACGCAGTCCCCAGTACACATATGTGTGTGTCCCTTCTTGAACCATTTAAGACTAAATTGAAATATCATATCCCCTTATCCCTAAAGTTCCTAAGTGTGACTTCCAAAGAATAAGGATATTTATTTACACAACCTCATGATAGTTATCAATATCAGGAAATTCAATAATAGTACTATTATCTAATAAATAAACCTTACTCAATTTTTTCCAATTGGGCATAATAATGGCCGTTAGAACCTTTTTTTTTTTTAAGCGCAGCATCAAATCCAAGATTATGCAGTGAATTCAGCTGCCTGGTCTCTCTTCATGTGAAGCAGTTTTTCTTTTTTCCTATCCTTATATCTTTCATTTCTTTTTCATTTTTTTTGTGTTTGTGTTTGTGTGTGATAAAAACAACAACATAAAATTTACCATCTTAACCTATTTTAAGCATACAGTTCAGGTAGTGTTAAGTATATTCATATTGTTGAGCCATTCTCTAAAATTTTTTCATTGTATGATCTTTTTTTTTTTTTTAATTTTATTTATTTTTTCATGATAGTCACACAGAGAGAGAGAGAGGCAGAGACATAGGCAGAGGGAGAAGCAGGCTCCATATAGGGAGCCTGATGTGGGATTCGATCCCGGGTCTCCAGGATCGCGCCCTGGGCCAAAGGCAGGCGCTAAACCGCTGCGCCACCCAGGGATCCCATTGTATGATCTTTAAACTCTAGACTAATTGAACACTTTCCTTTCCACCTCCCCCAAACATGGGGCCATCACTGTTTTACTTACTGTTATGAATTTGGCTACTTTGGAAACCTTATATAAGTGGAATCATATATAGTATTCTTCTTTTGACTGGCTTATTTTAAATAGCATAATGTCCTCAAGTTTTATCTATGTTGTAGCAAATGCCAAGATTTCCTTTCTCTTTATGGCTGAATAATATTCTATTGTATGTGTACATTGTATTTTGTTTATCTGTTCATCTGATGGATATTGGGTTGCTTCCACCTTTCAACTATTGTGAATATGCTATTATAAACACGGTGTGCAAATATCTTTTCAAAACCTTGCTTTCAATTCTGTGTGATATATACTTAGAAATGAGATTGTTGGATCATATGGTAGTTCTATTTCTAATTGCCTGAGGAACTTCCTTTTTTGTGTGCATTTCGCTAATGATTAGTGATGTTGAGCATCTTTCCATAAGCATGTTGGTTGTCTTTGTCTTTTAAAACACTAATATTTTTGAAGTGCAGAGAATAGTTATGCTATAGAAAATTCTTCAACTTTAGCTTATCTGATGTTTCCACATGATTTGACTTAGGTCCTGAATTTTTGGCAAGAATGCTTCACCAGTGACATTAAGACCTTCTCAGGGAATCTCATTAGGGAGTACACAGGCTCAGTCTTCCCTATCATTGGGGATGATAATTTTGGTGCTCAGATTGTTCCACATTAGCCAGTAGGTGCTCCTTCCACCTGGTTCTTATGTCCTTTTGACATGTCACCATCATTTTGTTTTTGAGCACTTGCTCACTTTCCAGCGCAGTATGTTCCAGGCTAATCTGGGCTTTTTCCAATATCAGCGCTGCAATCAACCATCCCTCCAAGAAGCTTTGGTTCTTTTTAGAGGGAACAATTAAGAAACTAAATCTGATCTAGATAAGCTCATTGCTATAAGGTATCGATGCCTCCAGGCACATAGTACTGAAAAAGTTATTTAGATTAGTTCTAGCTTTTCCCCATTCAGGGTGGTTTTATTATATCTATAAAATACAGTTCAATTTATAGTTTTGGTTTGTATTAAATTTTAGGATTTGTCAATTCTTACTGATTTAATTTTAATTTTTAATGCTTAAAATATTACTTTTAACATTTAATATTTAATATTTAATAATTAAAACAAACTATTACTTAAATATCTAAATATATGTACATAAATACATTTGTGTACATTATACATATGTATAAATAATACATAAATATGTGTATATATTTATGTTTTTAAGTATATGTGTACACATACATATATATGTAAATCTTCAACACAAGAGAAGGATTACCTGATACCCTAAATATGAAGTGATCTACCCAGTTTTTATTTATTTATTTTTATTTTTTAAAGATTTTATTTATTTATTCATGGAAGACAGAGAGAGAGAGAGGCAGAGACACAGGCAGAGAGAGAAGCAGGCTCCATGCAGGGAGCCCCATGTGGGACTTGATCCCCGGACTCCAGGATCACCCCCTGGGTCAAAGGCAGGCTCTAAACTGCTCAGCCACCCAGAGATTCCCATCTACCCAGTTTTTAAAAGGACAGACACCCAAAGTGTTTTAACTGGATCCTCCCATTTCCCTCTGAATAAGTCAAGAAAAGTGGAACCAAGGACTAGGAAATGATTTAACATCTTTAGGAGATGAAGACAAATTTTTGCTCTCTCAAAACTTTGAGCACAGTGAAGAAAAAGTTAAACACTGCAAATTTATTCTCAAATAATTCATTCTGTAAAGTTAGTATAGCTAAGTTGGGACGGGCTAGACAGAAAGCAAAATTTGTTTACTATTTTAAAATGGAAGCTATGTTAAGATTCTTGCAGGTGGAAAGTGACAGTGAGAGACAAAGAAACCTGGTGATTGCGTTTGTTACTGTCCTGCATTGTAAACCTTTTTCTACCTAAAATGCCAGCCAAAAGTCTTTTGTCCATATTACACTTGGTGGGAATAAAATACTAGAGTTGGTCTTTAGCACAGTATGATTGGATGGGATAAAGAGACAGTCTCTAGTGGAGTGAGATGGTCTATAAAATGAAATAAATTTTTAGAAGAACTCAGGAAAGAGGTGATGGGTCTACCCCCTCCTTATCCCACCACACACAAATACACACACACATACTCTTGAGTAAGGGAAGGCATTCTGAGGAGGAATCTCCTCAGATTATCATTGACATTTAAAGGAACATGGTGCAATCAGTTGGCATCTGGATGACTTTTCAGATGCTTAGATTTTATCTCAGGCTGTACACTTGAACCCCACTGCTTTTGGCTGTTAAATTCCTATAGAACTCCAATTTGACTTTCTGCTTTAGTGTGAATTGGGGTGTGGGAGGTAGGAAGTAAAAAAGCAGAAATATGAATTTTACTTTATATATATTCTACCTCAAAATGTGAATCTGCTTCAAGAAATCATAGAAGAAATATTCAGGTCTTAGTTCTTGAAAAATTATGTAGAAAGGTGCCACTTTTTGCTTTGGGTACTAAGGAGAATAACATTAACTTTTTGCTCTACCTTTGGCGTCCTCGTGGAACCTTGGGTTTACATTATCCGGTGCTAACTTCCTTCTGTATTTATTGTACAATAATTTATCCACTGCATCAATCAATTTGCTTATCTATTTTCCAATCTTTGTGTGGCCTATGGCATTTTAATACATAGTATAAATTCCTCAACGCCAGTTAAATGGTAATGGATAAACAAACATTGGATAGATAATAGATAGATAATTGTGATTCTTGGTGCCATACAAATTCCTCCTCTCTAACTTTGACTGGCCCTTAATTGCTGTTCTGTAATCCACTTACTCCTTACCTGTTGACTCGATATTGTATTCTCTTGAACATTTGTTTAAAATATTCACCCTCATGATCCTTAGTCTTAGGGAGACTTCAAAAAGGTTTTGAAAAAGTCAGATCTCCATAACATTCCCTGTGTGATCAGAGCTTCCCCAAGTTATTTACATGTGATCTATTAGATCTCCAGAGAGGATGATTATAAATAAATTATTCAAAGTATTCTGAAAGTACATCTCCATGAAATTAGGAAAAGATAACGATGATTTTGCTTAGGGAAGTCAAAGAGCCTATACACACATGAAGCTACTCCCTTTCTCCCTTGCCCGCGGCTGTCTCTGCTAATGGAACTCATACTGTACTCTTTTCCTCCCTACCTAGATGTAATCTTTCATCTGCTTAACAGAGTACTCTAGGAACTAATTTTAAGAGATGAAATATTTTTATCCATCTAGACCAAACATACACAATTTAGGACAGCATGCATCTTACACTGATCTGATTTAGATAAGTGAGTATAAAATGCTCCCCAGAACTCCTTGCTGGTGAGGAATCTGGCCAAGAACAGAGGTATTGATTGAAAGAGCCAAGAAAGGACACAAGGGGGGGAATTTATCAAACACTAGCAGTTTACTTTAATGATCATTTCCTGAGACCTTCTGAAATATTTTCAACATTTAGAGAACTTGTTTAGCAACTAAAAGGAAAAGTTTCTACTAAGAGAAAACTTCACACAGATATAAGAACATTCCAATTGACCCATTGTTTTCCATATCTATCTCTGTTTGCCAATATCTATAATACAAATTTTAAAATACATACTTTGTCTCATGGCCTTATGAATGATTCTATTTCCTATCAAGACATTCTAGTGTATTTTATTTTTTTTCCTTCTAGGTTTGTTCTTCTTCAGTAAAGAAATCAGATACAACTTTGACTTTGTATTTCATGATACCTTTTTCAAAATATTTTGACATATTGGATGATAAATCATACACCAGGGGCAAGAGTAATGGTGATGAAAGTACTGCAGTTTTGAAAATACAAATATATGGATTCAATGGATAAAATTGTGCCCAAATGAAGAGAATGTGGGTCCCTCCATCATCAGCAGGTCAGGTGCTTGCTGCAGAAAGGCAGGTCAGCTTTAAGGGCAGAGTCTGCTTCCTACACAGGCTGGAGTGCCAGGCTAATGTGAGTTCAAGTGCAAAATAATGGCTTCTGATTTCCCAGCCGCATCTCTTCCATCTGTCACTATAGTGTACATTCTAAACTTTCTGTGTCTAGCTTGCGACTTTGGTCCCGGATTAAATATAGTACAGAAGAAATCATTCAATTTAAATATAGATTAAAATTAAATTTAAATCTAAGTTTATATGTGTATCTAGATCTGACAAAAGTACTAGTTCAATCAGAAAGGGAGACAGAACATGAAAGACTCCTAACTCTGGGAAACGAACTAGGGGTGGTAGAAAGGGAGGTGGGGGGGGGTGTCTGACTGGGTGACGAGCACTGAGGGGGGCACTTGATGGGATGAGCACTGGGTGTTATTCTATATGTTGGCAAATTGAACACCAATAAAAAATAAATTTACTAAAAAATTGAAAAAGCTTAATAGATAACTAGTATGCACTGAATCCTCACCAAGTGTCAAATGCTGTACTAGTGTTTTATATGTATTATCTCCTCTAATCTTTAGAGGAAAAAAAGGAGCTAGAAAAGTGACAAACTAGATAAAGATTTATATCAAGGATATTTGAGGAATTCCTAAAGAAAAAAAGATAGAAAACACAATAAAAAATGGGCAAGGGATTAAAATATGTAATTCACAAAGGGAAAACCTGAACAGTTAATACATTTTCAAAGACATATGGAAATCAAAGAAGTGTACATTGAAGGCATGCTAACATACCTTTATACATCAGTCATGATAGAAATTAAAATTTTCAGATGACATCTACAGTTGGAGAGAATGAGGAAACGGGAAAAGTCTTGGACATTTTGGTCTTAACCAATAAAGAGAACTTTCTGCAATTTATTGAAATGAAACAGAAACATACTATATGACTCAGTAATTCGACTCTGGGGGATAGATCTGTATTGTTTTTCCCATTTCAGATATTTGAACTAACTCAGCAGACCCCCAAAAAATACCCAGCTGAGGCTTTTATTTAAGGAATGTGGGCAAGCATCAGAGATCTCAGAGACATCCACAGTATATGAACTCCCTGTGGGCCAAGTCTCTGTGCCCTGGGAGTGGGCTGATTCTCTGACTTGAGCTGCCAACATCTACTTGAGGAATTTATCTTTGTAAGAGCTCCCTCCCAAAGTTCTCAGTAGCTTGTTAAGTAGTTGAGTCAGGCTAATCCAAATGGTTAGGCCAATGGTAAACTATCAATAAAGAAGTTAACCTTGCATGTTGTGTCAGGGAAGTTTCAGACCCTAAAAAAAAGATTAGAAATTCCCCTACCAAAAAAAAAAAAAAAGAAATTCTCCTACCCTTACATTACTGGCTGAGTCAAAAACCAGACATCTAAGCATCCCCAGGGGGTAAAAATACATATCTCTTTCTAGTTGAAAATTAGGTCTATTTGTTGTAGAAATGCCCCTATATTGACAGAAAGAAAGGTGTGATGATGTCCATCTTCAGCATGCTTTTGAGGGCAAGTATCTAGGAATGCTGTCAAGGAAAATAAATTAAAAGGTGTGATACACATGTGACGGAATATTATCTAACAGTGGAAAGAATAAGGTTTGTCTATCTCAACATAGATATCAAAAGTAAAATGTTCAGTAAAAACCGGAACCATGACATTTTCCCAAGATATATTACATAATGAAATGTATTGTATGATGCAGCTTATGAGCATACAACCCACTGAAATATGCTATATATTATTAAAAAATCCATAGTGATGTAAATAAGTCTTGGATAGTGGTTTGGGAAGAATGCAAATTATGAACAAAAGAGTAGATGCATATTGTGGGAGGGAATTTGGATTAGAAATCTTTTAAAGGTAAATGTGATATTTACATACACACACACACACACACAAAGAAATCTTTTAAAGGGAATAAAATAAAGTGTGCATATGTATGAAGATTTCCATGCAATATAGAGTCCCCAGATTAATAATAGGTAATATAGTAAAAGAAAAAAACAAAATAATCAGAGCTGGTATTAAAAAATGACAAATATTTCTGTAGATGGAAATAGATAAAACAACAGAGGGGCACTTGGGTGGCTCAGGTAGTTAAGCATCCCACTCTTGATTTCAGCTCAGGTCATGATCTCAGGGTCCTGAGATCAAGCCCACAGTTGGGCTTTACGCTGAGTGTGGAACCTGCTTGAGATTCTCTCTCCCATCCTCTGCCTCTTCCCCTGCTTATGCTCCCTCTCCCTCAAAAATTAATTAACTGAATGTTTTAAAAAAGAAAACAGTGAGTAGTGCTGAAGTAATGGAACTACAAGGCTTTGTATCTGGGTGGAAAAAAAAAAGACTAACAAGTTGGCTCCTGTAGGAGATAAAAGTGCCCCTTACAGATTGGACTACCGGAACTATGATTATTGCTTTAGGAAATGGAGGAAAGAATGGGGCGGGGGGATTACCTGGATAGGCAATTAAAGTAAGAAGAGAGAGCGAATTGGAATAATCACATGAGATTCTCAAAATGCCTGCAAACTCAAATTATACTTAAGTATAGCACTAAGAAAGATAGACGTAAGGATTAGCCACTCAGATGATAAATTCACTCAGATGATATATTCACTCTGCCTATAATTATAATAGTAATGTGTTTTAGATTAAGAAATTTAAAAAAAACAAGAAATTCAAAACAATATGATACAAATTAAAAAATCAAAGTCTTGATAATAAAATAAGTAGATACTAAAAAAAATCCATAGATACAATAATTCTAGGTTGAATATAGTTGAATAGAAAATTTGTATAGAGCAAGTTGCTCCCTAATGAAAAGATATAAGCTGACCAAACAATATACCTACTATATTTCACAATTTGATTTCTGCCATCCCTGGATAATCTTTTCCCCCAAATACATGATTCAAATCCTATGCCTGATGGACTCAATTCAACTATTTTATATGCATTTGAAACACAGTCACCTCACTTCAAATAGATAATTTAAGCTCCACCCAAATTAAGGTTAACATGTAAAAGCAGAAACTTTGGGATATGTACATTCTTGCTCATTATGAATATGATTTCTCATTATTCTAAAATTTATGACTAATAATAAAATTTAACCCAGAAGCCAATTCCCAATTTAAAGTAGTGGAAGAAAACTACTCCAGCAACAATGCCAATGTCCATTAGATGAGAACATGCTCCTGATATAAAATATGCACAAACACTGCAGGATAAGGATAATAAAATTCCCTCTTCTTACTGAGGGGGAAATCTCTCTTCCCTCACAGTTCTCTATAATGGTATCTGTTCTACTAGTTTGTTGTTTGGTATTTAGTCCATCCGTAAGTATTTCGTCTGATGGGTATAGAATAATGTGGTTTTGAATTCTGTATCAATAAATATGCTTCATTTCTCTGTTAGGTGAGTGATTCTGAGTTGTGCGTTGATGGTCAATTCCTTTTTTTTTAATTTTTAAAAAATGTTTAAAAAATATTCTGTTATTTTTTCTTTGGTATTATAAGGAAGAAGTTTAATAATTGGTTTTATTTTGCAGATAACTTGTTCTGTCTGAAAGCTTGTTAATTTATTTAGATTGTTTTTAGAATACGGAAGTTCTTCCAAAGTGTTCTGGGATGGATGTTTGTGTTGTGTGTATGTGTGTATGTGTGTGTGTGCACAGGTGTACACATGTGCATAAGTATGGGAAATTCTTCTCTGTCATTTCAGTAGTTCTAGGCTCTCCTCAACCTCTTTCACTTTCCCTTTCTTTAACTTCTATATTTCACATGCAGACTTCCTGGATACACTTTACAAATCCCTTCCCAATTTCTTCGCATCTTTGCCATTTTAATATTATGGGATACTAGCCCAAATTTAACAATCGCCACCTACTTCAATTCTTCTAGTTTTCAAATTGGGGAATTATGTATTTCAGTACCTGAAAATATTATTGTTAAATAATTGAATTAATCTCAAGGTCCTTTTTTGTTTCTGTAGCATTTGTCATCAGTTTCCAGATTCAATTTCAAAGTTAGATTCAAACTCAAATTCAAATTCACTAAAAGAACATACCTGTTTGGAGTCTTTTCACCGCTCTTCTGGTCTCTAGGTGCTGAATTCCCACAAGCATATTTCTACTCCTGGCTTTGTTTGCCTTTATAATTCAGATGATGCTATCGCCATAACTTGAAGGATGCGAGTGGCAGGAAGTGCTGCAATATCCACCACCAGGCCTTAGTGACCTAAGAGCTGGCAGTGTCTGCCTTCTGTTGAAGTTCCTGAAGAATGCTTTCCACTTTGTAGCCTCTTTCATTGAAAAATTGCTATTCTCCAAAACGCAGAAGGTGTGTCTACTGATAAAATGTTCCAACATTTCTCTCCAGGCCAGGGTTCTTCTAGGACCACACACTTGTTTGGGTGCCAGACCTCTCAGCAGTCCATGGACTAGTGCAGATGGAGTCTTCTCCAGGACCCTCTGTACACTCTCCACAGTTGGTCCCCAGGCATCTATCTAACAGAAAGTAAACTTTCTGTGTACACTTTCTTCCCTTTTTTTTTTTTTTCTATTCCAGTTTGGGGTTGGGTTTGGGGAGTGGAGGTTCTGCTTTTCCGTCCTCAAGCTTTCATGTGGAGAAACTTCAGCCTGAGTTACTGTTTGGCTTCAACCACTTCCGAGTTTTCTGTGTTCCGGAACTGTTTATCTATGGAAAATATGCATACCATTTGCTTCACCTATGTGCTAATCTTATTAGGACAGAGCCTGCCTCACAAGGTCTCTAGGCCTATGATTTTATTAGAGAATAGATGTGATGCATTACAAAGGGATAGAAGCCCATCGCCACCACGCTTCAAACCAGCTTTGAATAGTAACAGAGCAGCTATTCTGAACCTCTGGTGCTTTAATTACACCCTCACTGTTTCCTACCCAGCAATCCGAGACCTTAGCAATCCACTTAGTAGTGCTTCATTCAGGAGCAGTAGTAATATGATTGGAACTGAGAGGGTAGGATGGTGGGAACATGCATTCCATCATTTTTTTCAGACTCTCTTTTATCACATTTTTACTTGATTTTTGTGGAGTTCAAGCTCTTTTACAGCGATATTAATACATGGTCTTTCTATATTTTATAGTAATGCTACCCTGATGAATTCAACTATTTCCTTTGCTCATCATTGCATAGAGAGACCATTCTGCTATCTCCACTTCCAGATATATCAGTCTTTCTTCTCCCAAGCCACCTTAGGTTCATTACAAAGGAGGTATTGAAAATAGAACCAATGAAAAAGTACACCATCACGCCTCATTTATCTTCTTCAGAAATAGCCTCAGAAAAAGAACACACACCATTCTACAGCACATCTCTGTAATTACAGACACTCACTGTGGTCTCAATTTATGCTTTAACTTCTAACTGAGATTGAAATCAACTTGTTCTTATACCACGGGGCTTACTCTTTATTACAAAGTTGTTCATGTAACTGCTCATGCAAATGCTTCTGAGTTATATAATATTGGCCATTAGCTTCGAAGAAGGCCTCTATCTATATATATATATATATATATATATTTCCACTCTATTCTTAATGATGATAATTGTAGGCAGTGCTATAGAAAAGTCTTGACTACAGGTCACAACTGGGAATTGTTCAGATTTGTGGTCAATATAGTGAAGTCTTTTCAGGAGTACTTTATCTTCTAAAATTCATTGAAAATTCTTTGTCTTGATAACTCATTTTGAATTCTTTGTTCAATTCAAATTTTGATTTTTTTCCCATGCTACTCAAAACACACTTAAACACATCTATAGATAAAATTATAATGACCCTGAATAAAATATTACAAAGAAAGAAATTGCACATAGATACAGAAAAAAAAATCCCAGCTATAGTTTATATAAATCTGTTCCTTAAAAGCCAGATTTGTTGCAAACGTTGTGGAATATTTCACGGACTCTCATTAGAGGTAGAAAATGAGTTTTACTACTCAGGAAAATAAAACACAAATATATAATTCCTCTGCATCAATATTCAATATAGTATTTTCTCTTAAAAGAAAACAATTTACATTTTAAATACATAAGGATCAGATGCACATGCAGTCACATAACAGCACCTCCTTTGTACCCTGAAGAAATTTACTGCATTTTCTTCTAATCTGTATTACAATCTATTATCTAGCTCCTGTATGAAAACTATTTTAGGAGTGTTGTTTTAAAACTTAAACTACTATAATGTAGCTCAAGCAAATGATAGATCTTAAACTCAATATTCAGAGTATGGCTCTCTACCAGTGATAGAAATTGATCATTCTAAATCTCCAAAGTCAGAACATATTCAGGAGATAAAAGCCTTAATTTAGCTTTTAAAGCAACATATTTTATTCTGCCCAGAAAATAATTCTCTGACATTTTTGGACACCCATTATGTGCAGAATGTCAACAGACCACCATAAGAAACATGATCCTAAAGCTGTTTTAATTGCTGAACTTTTTTTTCAATGCATTTTGTTCTTTGTCCCTTGAATTGAATTGTGGCCCTAATGCTGAATAAATCATGACATTTCCGATCGCTGAACAGATGGTCTTCTGTTACTTTAGGCTCTGTCTTGGTGATAGCTTCTCTTAAGTGAAATCTCCTCGCTTTTTCCAGAATATGCCACCTTTCGTTTGTCTTCAGCTTCTCTGCTACATCCATTCCAGCGTCGTACAATACCTTTTATGTTTGATTCTGAAATCTTGTGTCAGAAGTCCCACCAAAATAAAAAAAATTTCCTAAACGTATCGGTCCTAATGATTCCACAAAACATTAATATTTAACTTTTTTAATGTCACTATTTGCTTTTGAAAATTGGTTATTTAATAAATATTTGGAGTTTGGGATATTGGGATAAATATTTAGAAGTATTGGAATAAATATTTGATCTCCAAATCAGACCTTTCTAAGGCCAGGCCTATGTTACCCTCTCCTCTAATGTCTGGCATGGACCTTAGTAGGAGCACCATGCATCAATGTTGACTGATTAATTGACTGTTTCTTCCATTTGTCATGCTATCTGTCATTCCCATTTCACTCCCTGCACAGGGGCTCTCTAGGTTTGTTGCTGCTATCCATCTTTAGAGCTATACCATATGGCAAGGCTGGATGCACAACGGATTTTCTCAGCGTTGTATAGCTGACACTCAAGGTTCTTATATCGAATATTATATCTAGGCATGGAATGAAATTATATAGCCACAAAGATTTGCTAAGACATCCACAGGATTTTGGAATTAAATGATGTAGGGGAGGAAAAACCTCTTCCTCTACCAGTCTCAGTTTTTCCTGTTGAGGGCTAATAAATTAGACTGGCCAAAGACAGATTAATGAAAGAAAAAGAAAGAAGTCTATTAAAAGATTCAGAAGTCCATGTGGCACTTGGGAGTACTCAGAAATGGGTAACTCAAAGATTTGGTTAGAACCGGGCTTGTGCAGTATCTTAACAAAGAAATAATACATTTTTAGAAAAAAAACGACAAGACAAAAGAAAAGAACCTTAAGTCTCTAGGGGCACCCAATTATGGAAAGGCAAATATATGGGACACTACTGATAGATCAACGCTAGCTAGGAAAGCCTGTTCTGTAGATTCCTCTAGTGCTGTCTCTAGGCTAATAGAATCTAAAGTTGTCTCACTAGGGGTGTTTGGTGGCACAGTTGGTTGAGTCCAACTCTTTGTTTGCTCAGGTCATGATCTCAGGGTCTTGATGTCAGAGTCATGATCTCAGGGTAAGGATTTTAGGGTCCAGAGATTAAGCCCCACATCAGTCTCCACGCTCAGCCTGGCATCTACTTGAGATTCCCTCTCCCTCTCCTTCTGCTCCTCTCGCTTGGTTTTCTCTCTTTCAAATAAATAAATAAATCTTAAAATTTTCTCCACTGATTAACTTTTGTCCTTCCTGCTACAAAGGGGGGGGGGAGTAAATTGTAAATTTACAATTGTAAATTGTTGTAAATTTATATCCTGCTCTTAGGCAAATGCATATTTGGTGGAGAGGTAGACTTTTCTTGTACTTGCTTCTTCTCAATTGCCTTCAACTAAAAATAATCCTCATGCCAAAGCAGCATATTTTGCTGTGGCCTTTTCTGCTGTCTTACACTGTTTTTGTTTGTTTGTTTGTTTGTTTTGTTTTGTTTTGTTTTTTAAGATTTTATTTATTTATACATGAGAGACACAGACTGAGAGAGAGGCAGAGACATAGGCAGAGGGAGAAGCAGGCTTCTCGCAGGGAGCCTGATTGTGGGACTCGATCCTGGATCCCAGGATCACGACCTGAGCCGAAGGCAGGCACCCAACCGCTGAGCCACCCAACCGCTGAGCCACCCAGGCGTCCCTCTTACACTGTTTAAGTACTATGCCTGGAGCCTCTACTTCCAAGGCAAAGTTTAGTGTATCCAAGTTTCTAACATTAGGATAATGCAAGGGTAAGAAATAAAGAAATCAACATAGATATGTGGCATATAGACTTTTTTTTTTTCTGTTTAGATTGACTCTATTCACAAAATCTTCCAAGAGAAGTTTTTAAAAATCCTATTTTTCATTTCAGAAGACTGTTACTCAAAGGGCAAGATCACACACACAGGAGCACTCAAGGTGGAAGAGCAGAGCTAAAGATTCAAAGTGATTGGAGGAATTAACAAGGAAATATTAAGAACTATTTGATGTGTAATAAGAATCCTGAGTCGAGAGGGAAATGCACAGGCAATACATCCAATCAGACCATGAGAAAAACTCTGGCCAATGATTTCCATGTGTTCTTTACTAATAAAAAAAAATGTGGATGCTGTAGTTTATGGTTTGTAAATATTTAGAGAAAAACATACTTGGCTCTCTTAGCATATATGGGTTCAGGTATCTTCTACATTTTTCTTGATACGATATTTTAAAAACACCTCGGGTTTTGCTGTCTATAGAGTGTCCTGTTCTGGCTGGACACTGATTTTCTATTACGTTATATTCTGGTAAACAGGAGGAAAAAACATGAAAGCTGTAGACTTTACAGAATGCTCTCATCAAGATAATTACTTTTTCCTCAATGTGCTACAAGTGCCATTGTGCTGAGATGTCAAATGTGATATGAATATAAACCCAAATTATGGTATCCAGAACTTTAACGAAGTCTATAGATTTATTTTTAAATTATTTTTATTTTTTTAAAGATTTTATTTATTTTTTGATGAGAAACATAGAGAAAGAGAGAGATGCAGAGACACAGGCAGAAGGAGAAGCAGGCCCCATGCAGGGAGCCTGATGAGGACTTGATCCAGGGACTCCAGGATCTGGCCCTGGGCCAAAGACAGGCCCTCAACCACTGAGCCACCCAATGATCCTGAAGTCTATAGTTTTAAAATCATCTCCCATTAGTTAACAACTGACTTATCTATTTCAATCAGACTACCCTTTAACTGTACAAAATACACTTCCTCTCTTCTCTTCTTCCATGTGCAACACCCTCCCAACACAGACACAGGTGCCATGCTGTCATGCTCTTTCTGTACTGTTTCTTTTCTCCTTGGATGGCTTCTTTCCTCTCAGGCCATCCATATCCTGACCATCCTTTGGAAGTCATGGGTCACGTGACACCCACTTGACTGTACTGAATTCCTCTTTTCTCTAATTCTCTTTTATTGTTGTCAGTCAATTACATCAAACACAGTCAAGCAGATGAATATAGGACACACTCAGTCAACTTTATGATGATTTATTTCTCTGCAGATGGCATTGTAAAAACAGAGGCCATGCGTAGGAGTCAAAAGTCTGATATTTGCTACACTGAGTCAGTTGAGTGCTGCCCTCATCAGAATCCTGTCACTTAGTAGGACACCAAAGAATTGTTATGGGGACTCATGGTTGTACTTGATGATGACCTCAAATATCAAAAGGGAAAAAAAGCTCCAAAACCATCACCGTTTCCCTTGAAACCCTGTATGGGATTGTTGTTAGTGCATTTTTAAGACATTTATGATGGTATTTGTTTCTAACTTGTATAATCACTTGATTTATGAGAAGGGCGGATCTAGGAGGAATTGTCAAATGGAGAAGCTCCCTCCTTTATTTTTTGTCTCTTGCCTCAATTTATCCAGTGCTCCCATACTGTTGCCTTTCCAATTATGTATGAAACCTAGTTTACACACACTCATACTGTACACACACACACACACACACACACAAACACACACAAAAACACATGCCTCTCACAGCCAGGAAGAAAATTTCAAAGTGCTAAAGGTACTTCATGTCACTACAAGTATGTACACTTTACAGGAGAAGGAAAACACCAACATCTTTGCTGAAATTGGTAAATAATGTCACCAAAACTAGTCTATATTTTTAAGTCAGTGGCAAAAATGAGAGAAAGAAATAGGAACCAAAGATACAAAGTTTTGCATTATTTCCCTTCATGTTTGGTGAAACATGGCTTTTACATGATCATGTCAAGCCAACACTTCCTCCCAGATCCACTGATCACTTAAAGAGCGCACACGCACACACATAAATGTGAATATTGATAGGTGGCATGTTTTTATGAATCATATACATCTCTGAATGGTTTATAAATTTTACTTTCTTAAAATAAACTCAGGAACTCTACCTGAAGCAACCTTCTATATTAGAAAATATTGTAAATTTAAATTTAATCTAGTGGGATGATGAGGGGAAGCATTTGTAACAGGTATGTGTGTTTTGATCATTGATTTACATAGTTAGGAAATTCTCTAAATGGGCAGTGGACAGACTTTCACTGCATAAGGATTTTTTTTTTTTTCTGATTTAAGAAAAATAAAAATGGATGAGCCAATTTGTAAAGGTTTTGGTAAATTTTTGTAGAAATGCTGGTGTAATTTTAGAGGAAAAAATTGATAATCTGCAAAATTAAAGCTCAGTGCCAAACAGACTGAAAATATTCAAGAGATGAATGAGTGTAAATATAAAGACTAGCATAGCAAAATACTGTGGAACTCATCAAATAGAAAAATCGGAGTCCAGTCAGAAACTAACTGCATTAAATGTAGAGGAGCATATGCAGAAATGCATTTAAAAACTATAAAGTCTACAACAGAAAATATAAGGATCAATAGCTAAATGCATAAATGGCTAAATTAATATATAAATAGTCACAAAATTCGGCAAGATTTATATATCTCATATCAGGGACAAAGGTGCAGCAAATCTTTCATATAGTCTTATTTATTCAAATAAATGTTCCAAAATTATGTCCTATTTGTCAAAATGATGGTGCCAATGGATAGTTGCATTTTAAATTAACTTTACAGGAAATTTTTTTTTAAATGGAAAGTTGGTGTTTCTCTGAAATTTTAATCAATCAGAATGTGGGAGAAAAACTAGCTAGAGTATTGTTTCAGTCTTTCACTGTATTGGTTTGCGTAGATCTGGGCTACAGTTACCCATAACTCATGAATGACTGTCTTGAAACTTTCAGGAAGCTCAAACACAATGCCAATAATAAATCCCACATTAAACGCCACAAAATTTGGTCGGATCTAATCAGCTTCATATAGACTTAGAGTTGATCCTGCATTTAAAAAGGTGCCTAAAAAGACATTAACTGCATATTGCACTTAATTATGCTTGAATCACAAGTTTTATTACCCTCTCTGTGAGTTGGCTACTGGAAGCTCAGGACCCCAATTCCAGCCCTCAGTATAATTAATGATGGCAGTTTTCTTTTATCTACTTGCTGATGCTGTCTGCTGCATGTGCTGTCTCATGAAGATAAATGACTTAGCCAATTGCAGATAAAAATGTTTTCCATCAGGAGTAGGCTGTGACACTACAATGGAAAACAAGCTCAACCTGACTTTATGAATGGTAAAAATTTCCTGGCCAGAATGTGCAATGGTAGATGATATTGTTAATATTGATTTCTATCCATACAAGGGTAACCATGTCAACAAGATCAATTCTTTTAGTCACATCTGTTGTTGTAGGATAAAAAATATCTACTAACTGCCAAACTGAATTTAATACCACACCGTGGTTTCAATTTTAACTTCAGCCCATCAGGTTTTAGTTTTTAGGGGAGTAAGACGTGAAATATTGATGATTTTTACACATTGCAATCAGCCAGGGTTAATGTGCAATTTCACTGAAAAGGACTGAAGTAAACCAAGATTTAGGATTATTTCTACAGAAAGTGATATCTTTGGACTGGAGTAACTGTCATTAATTTTTTTTACTCTACATTCTGGAGAATTTAGGTTAGTTTTGAAGAAATGTATGCACTTCGAACAAAAATTAATGATAAAATTTAAAAAAATGGTACTTGCAATGCTCATGAATGAAATTTTGACTTTTAAAGCATGAAAGGCAAGACATATATGTAGGTTATAATGATAATTCAATATATTACCTTTTTATTACTGTTTCTCACTGAAAAATTTAATAGGAAAAAGAAAACTACTCATGATGGAAATATTTATTCACTAATGCAAGTCTTCTCTTCACAGCAGGGATATTTTTAAAAGCACAAAGTGAATAAAATTATGTTGCTTACAAATGTGGAAACTTCCAGCAAAGTACAGGCTAACAAGGAACAAAGGTGAAACTCTTCTCATGGTAAACACAGCAGTACATGATTTAGTCCTGGATCCCCTTTCTGACTATAACTCACATAGTACCACATAATAGTACCCTTTGCTCAATGATCTCCAGCCATCTCTTGGCCTTCACTCCAATCTGCAAAACTGCTCATTTTGCTCACCTCTTGTCTTTCATACTTGCTGTTCTCTCTGCCTGCTAAACTTTTCTTTCTAGTCTTCTCAGAGTGTGTGCTGTCTCTCCATTCTGGTTTCATTAAAAAGTTATCTCTCTGTTTGCCTTGATTAAAAAAAAAAAAAAAAAAAAGCCAGATCTTCATTTCTATGTCATTCTAAATTTTCATGGCATTAGCACTTTCTGAAATCATTCAGTTTGTTTATTTGTTTCTAAGTGTTACAATGAGGTCAGTAATATTGTCTCTTTTTTTTTTTCAAAGACGGACAATAAATATTTGTTAAATTGATGGATGAAAGTTGACCATCATGTCAGAATATTTTAAAAATACGTACATTTGCCCATATAAATTATTCCTCCAAGGTTTTTTCCACATTATTTTCTCACACTTTAATAAAATATGTAAATAATCAATAGAAACTACTTATATGTATTAATTGCACTAAGCATCTCTAGGAGGAATGAGAGGGAAGATTAAATGGGGTCTTCTGAAGAGTGCTTTAAAAAACACAAATGCAAGTTATTTTTAGAATTCATCCAATATTATTAATGATGAAATGACCAAATTTTTTACCAGTTCATTTGCTCACTCTTTTACTTACATATTCTTTGATTTAACAAATATTTAGTGAGCTTCTGCTATGTATAATGTACTATTTACAGTGTTTAAGATTCTTCAGACAAGAAAACCCTGATTAGAACTTACAGTTTAATGGGAATGAACAATAAACCTGGTAAATAAAAAACACAGGAATTCAGAAGGTGGGTAAAACTCTGGAAAAACACAATAGGTAGGGGATGAGAGAGGCCAGCAGTCTACTTTTGCTAGTTATTGACTATTATATAACTAGGTCGACTATGACTATGGTCACATGATGTATACTTTGCTAATGTTGCTCAAAATCAATACTATTTTTAAAAGACTCATCCCCCACACACATGCCAAATTTGCCATTTTCTTTATATATTTAAGTATTTTTATTACTGCCACTTTAGTTTTGTTGTAGTGAAATTTCTTTTTTGGCTACTATTTTCAAATTTTTTTTATTTTTTTTTATTTTTTTATGATAGTCACAGAGAGAGAGAGAGGCAGAGACACAGGCAGAGGGAGAAGCAGGCTCCATGCCCCGGGAGCCTGACGTGGGATTCGATCCTGGGTCTCCAGGATCGCGCCCTGGGCCAAAGGCAGGCGCCAAACCGCTGCGCCACCCAGGGATCCCTTTTTTTTTTTTTTAATTTATTTTTTTATTTATTTTTTATTTTTTTATGATAGTCACAGAGAGAGAGAGAGAGAGGGCTACTATTTTCAAAACTTACCCAGCTTCTGCACTTTTCAGACATAATGGAGGCAATGGTATCCTCAAAAACAGAATCATACCCAGAAAACATACCACTGCTGGACAAACCACACAGTGACCAAAAGGATACCTACCACACCATCAATAATGACATCTGTGGTTATTCTGTGCTGTCTCCTATTTCTTTTCAAAACCTATATAGCAAGCCATAATAATATTTTGTTTTTAACTATTTTTTCTCTAACAGTATATTTTTAGTTTCAGAAGACATGCTTTTTTTTTTTTTAAATTTTTGCTTATTTGTTTGTATTTGCCAGTGCCAAGCATATCATGGGCAATTAAAGCAATTTTTGGGAAAAAAAATTAATGAGCACATCTGCAAAAGTTTGTGATGTGCCATAACATACTCGACCATTGTTCTATGGAAGAACTAAAGTGTCCATTAACCTAAATGCAGATGATTTAGATAAAGAAACCAAATATTCAGCTTTGCAATGCAAAATTGTGTACATTTGATTGAGACAGAACTTTTCATGCGTGCTGACTTTGTTGCTCTTTTTTGACTGGATGAGAAGGCAAAAGGAGACAGATGGTAGAAATGTTTCTTTCCTTTAGAATATTCAGAATGGATTCAACTACATTAAACTGTATTGTCATATTGCAGAGATCAGAGTTTTTACCGAAAATGACTCAGAAGAAAATGCAGATTCTGGGACAAAAAAAATAATGAGAATTGAAGAGATGAGCTTTTGGTTGGGAGAATTTTTCTTCCTCAGCCTCATAATAATTGGACCTAGAAGAAAATGCTCCACCTCTTTTTTTTAATGGTGAGAGGAAAACTGACCTTGCTACTTGTAAGCAAGTTGTCATCTAGAGGGCCACTCTGTTAGGGAATCCTTGAGGTAATCCTGAGCCAGTGATCTCTGAAATAAACCACATGGATTAGCAGTTGTAAATAACCGCTGACTGCATCCTGCTTTGTTAGCTATGAACTTTCAGTTAAATTTTCTTAAAAGTTGTAATTCAGTAGCAGTCCTGCAGAAGGAAATTTAGAGTAAGACTCCCATACCAAAATAGTGAAATGGAGGTCTGTGCCTTCCTTACTCCCACGTACGTTCAAATTGTTCAGGTTCATAGTTGCAACGGGCCAAAGGATATGGGGGCTTGGTCAGGGAGCAGAAAGGTGAGGCAGTTATGCAGGCTGGTGTCCAATATTGCTATTTACAGCAACGTCAGTTCAGTCAAACAAGAAGCAGAAGAGTAAAACTACCAATGTCTATTGAATGCTTACTCTTTTTTTAAAAAAATATTTTATTTATTTATGAGAGACACAGAGAAAAAGAGACAGAGGGAGAAGCAGGCTCCATGCAGGGAGCCTAATGTGGGACTCGATCCCAGGACTCCAGGAGCAAGCCCTGGGCTGAAGGCAAGCACTAAACTGCTGAGCCACCCAGGAATCCCCTCCTCTGCTTATTCTGTTCTAATATAAGGTACCAATTCATTTAATTATCCCAATACTATGAAGTAGCGCCATTGTTAACACGCCAGTCATGGAGAGGAAAAAACACCTGAGGGGCTCCACTTTAACGATGGCTGAATCATCACAATGTTGGTATTAATAGATAATGCACATTTAAGTGGATTCTCATTAGGTGATCATAACCTTGTTGCTTTTATTGGTGAGAGTTCTTTGGGAGAGCTTAGAGGCAAAGGTAGACTAGAGCAGAAAATCAGGAAGAGAGCTTCTATTAATCATTAAGATGTGTGAATTCTCTTTTGTTTTGTTTTTTGTTTTTAATAATAAATTTATTTTTTTATTGGTGTTCAATTTGCCAACATACAGAATTACACCCAGTGCTCATCTCTTCAAGTGCCCCCCAGATGTATGAATTATCGACTTGGATTAGAACATCAGTTTTCCAAAGGGGGGAAGAAGACCAAAGGATTGTGTCTTAGTTATTTTTTATTTTTTTTAAAGATTTTACTTTTTATTCATGAGAAACAGAGAGAGAGAGAGAGGCAGAGACACAGGCAGGGGGAGAAGCAGGCCCCATGCAGGGAGCCCAACGTGGGACTTGATCCCAGGTCTCCAGGGTCACACTCTAGGCTGAAGGCTGCACTAAAGCATTAAGCCACCTGGGCTTCCTGTGTCTATTAAATACCCCATACTTCTTACTCTCTCAGAAGCTTCTTTGTGAACTAGTCAGAAGAATAATTATTAACACATAAATAATAACTATTAAATTATTGTAAAATGATCTGCACCAGCACAAATTGTTGTCTATTAGCTCATGGGGCCTTCCTGAGGAGTACGTGCCTTGATGATCAATTCGCCCTGAGTCTAAGAACAGGTAGGTGCTAGATGCTCTGATTACTCCATTTTCAATCATTACCACATATCAAAAGCAAAAAGAACTTACTGAGGACACTTGGGCCTCAGGTGTTCCTCTCCCCTCTCCTTTCTTCAATTGGTTTAAGAGAGAAAGAAAGAGAGGGACTGTTTCACTTTTGTATTGAAACTCTAATATTAAAATTGGGCTACATAAATCTATTTTCTATGGAGTATTTGTAGATAAAAGAGGAAAAATGAAAGAGAATGAGAGTGGCACAAAGGATTCACTATCTGAAACCACGACTGCGGAGGCTAGTTAACAGAGCTAGGATACAATGCAGTTGGAGGGTTGACTCTGGCTGACTTTACTGTTGACTTCAGTTGTTATTGTCAAATGGATTTGGCAGTGATCTCTACTGATTATTAAGGTGGCTTTGTATACAGATTCGACTAAGCTTTAGTGATGTTTTGGTATACATCCACAAATCCATCTATTTATTTTCATTTTCTTGGTATTTTATCAGGAGAAAAATGCGTTTATTTTCTCCATGTGATGAACTGCTTTAACCCTTTCATAAGTAATTTCAAAATGAAGGTATTTGTTTCTGAAAGATATAAATATCAACCAGCAGGCACTAAAACAGGAATCACAAGGGACCTTCTAAGTTTCTTGGGGTAAAGACTTAATGGAGCAGAGAATTCATAAACATTCCAGGATAAAATATGAAATGCAAAGCTCAAGTTGACATATCTGTTGTGAAGCATTTTGTTTTGAACTTAAATCCTCAAACAGACATAAAATATTATAGAGATTTTTCAGGACAGATGATATATGCATATTAAGGACAATACTGTGGAGTACCATCTAATTAAGCTTTAATCTTGATAGATTTTTTTTTTTCATTAGGATGTTAACTGCTCTGTTTTTTTCCTCTCAGGTTATCTTAGTCTTGTGCCCCAAAAGTCAAATCTAATCAAGGTCCTACTCTTTATTTTCCCAAAGATCCAGGCATCATGTCTACAAGCAGAACACGTGGTGAGCTTACATATATTTCATCTGCTTTTCTTTGTTTCTTTTGTTAGCATATGCTGTGCTTTCAGGTTACCATATGGGAAAAAGATAACCTAAATAGCTGGGCAGCACTAAGAACTGTAAAACACAGGATTGAATACTTAGTTGACATGAATACTCTGTCATGAACCTGTTTCTTACCTGGAAATAAAATTTAAAAAAAGAGAAGAAAGCAAAAAAAATAAAAAAATTTAAAAGGTATAGGGAAAGGGGAATGCACACTATATGCATAAAGGAGTTAAAAATGTTATGTTTTATTTTTTTCAGTCAATATTTTCAAAAATAGTTCCACCTCAAATAACTGTCATAGATCTAAGAAGTCCACTTGCTTCTGCAGGAATAGTTCTCAAAGCTCTCTCATGAGGAGTCCTGGGTACTAGAGGGCAAAATCTCTGCTGTGCTGACATTTACCCTACCTATTGCTATGGACCCAAGGAGAAAGGCCATCATTCTTTAGCTTTCTTTACAGAACCTGTGAGATTCTAGACCTTCCACACTTGACCTCCTTATCCTCAGCATTCTTAATTTCCTCCTAATGGTTAAATGCATATTGCCTTTCTGATTTTAATGCAAACTCTGTGAGACTCATTGCATCTTCTACTTTGTTGTACATACTATAAAACAATTGAGTTTTTAAAACTAGCCCATAAACATGTATTAATTGTTGATTCAAACTTATGTCTCATAAAATTGTAAAGGGGAATTTTCTACTTGTGTAATTTTATTTGTACAGCCTGAACAAATAGTTTACACTTTAAATGCCTTCAAGTGTGTTTTTCAGTCAATAAATAAATATTTACTGAAAGATTTCTGTGTACTCAGTAAGGCACTGGATGAATGATAATAGGGTTGAGCAAATCCGTGGAATATAATTTTATCCCGGTTCTGTAGAAAACATTTCTCTTCCTATATTTATTCCAATCCCTAGATGACTTGCATTTTTACATCAAATGTGACATTTTTGTAATGTGGTTTGAGATAATCATTTAATGTTGTACCACTTTTTAAAAGTAAAGTTAAATATTCAATAACTTTGAAAATGAGAAAAATGATCAATGTTTTGTCTTACAATATAACAAAATATATATATATATATGTAGGGTTGAGATGTTATATACTACATTTGATTATTTAATTTTGTTACTCAGGAAATATCAAGTGAAAATTTAGTGATTAATACAATATGTAATTTAATAAATAGTAAGAAGTACTATTGTAAAAGTTAATGGATATATCAATTAAACAGGTCAAAATACCTAGATCCAGGTGTGTGTGTGTGTGTGTGTGTGCGTGTGCTTGTGGGTATGTGCATTGCACTGAATTCATATATATGCGAGTCATCTAGGGATTGGAATAAATATAGGAAGCTGTATGCAAATTTCTCAAGCTTTTGACTGATTTCTGAGCTATTCCTATGTAGAGCAAGATTTAAGGAACCTGGCAGGCGACTGGCTAAAAGCCAAACAGGTCAGCAGGGATTTAGAGGTACATTGACATGTAGATTTTTCCAAGGAAGAGAAGTCTTATTAAACAACCAGCACTGGGACGCCTGAGTGGCTCAGTGGTTGAGCACCTGCCTTTGGCTCAGGGCATGATCCCAGGGTCCTGGGATTGAGTCCTGATCGGGCTCCCCACAGGGAACCTGCTTCTCGCTCTGCCTGTGTCCCTCATGAATAAATAAATAAAATCCTAAAAACAAAATGAAACAAAAATTCCAAGCACTTCCAGCTGACACCCCAGAAGGGTTATGCCTAACAGGAAGACCGTGGAGCAGCATAGACATAGGACTGTGGTCTGGGAGTAGGGACAAAGTTGAAATAGCCTCTTAGAAATAGATTTCACGGAGGATAGCAATTTAGAACCTTTAGGAAAGAGGAAGCTGGATTAGGTAAATGATGGGATTGACTGAATAAATCTTCAAATTTGGTTTTCTTAATAGTAGGAATATTCAAGTTTCATAAAGAAAAATAACAGTATTCTTGGCTAGCTCAGAAGTGTGTATTCTGAATCATAGCTTGGAATGAAATCTTGGAAGGATTTCCTTGAAGAACCTGTGTATTGTTCCTATGGAATTTACTTACCACTGTTTTCTGGATTTGAGGTGTCTATTAGTCAATATTTGCCAGGGAAACAGAACCAATAGAATGTGTGTACGCAGGAACGCCTGGGTGGCTCAGTGGTTGAGGGTCTGCCTTAGGCACAGGGCGTGATCCCAGTTAGGGATTGAGTCCCACATCAGGATCCCTGTGTTCAATGCAATCAGTTTTGACAAGTGTATGCTCCTAGGTGATCGCTCCACGCTTGAAAATACTTCCGTCACCACAGAATGTGTTCTCATGCACCCTTCGTTCAATACTCCCCATGCCAGGCAAGTATTGATTTGATTTCTATTATTGATTTTTCCTAGTCTGTAGCTCTACATAAATAAAATTTTAAATAACTGGCTTTTATTGTCCAGCATGATTTCTGTACCTTGATTTTGGGCTTTTATTTATATTTCTTACCAGTGTTCCCTGTATACATCTCCTCAGTGTTTATTCATTCACATCGTAGTGTTTTCAATATTCCATATTATAAACGAAGCTGTATTGAGCATTCTTGCACAAGTATTTTGGGGACCATAGGTTTCTATTTCTCTTGGGAAGATATTAAGGAGTGAATTTGCTGGGATACGGGTAAATATATCTTAACTCTATAGTGAACTGCCAAAAGTTTTCCAAGTACAGGTATCAGTCCCTTCTCCCCAGCAATACATGGACGTTCCAGTGGTTCCACATGCCTGCTGACACTTGGTATGGATTGCCATTCTTTTTAATTTTACTCATTCCAGTGAAGTGATTTCTTGATGTGGTTTTACTTGCATTTCCATGATGAATAATAACATCAAACTCCTTTTATGTGTATATTGATCAGATGCATGTTCTTTGGGAGGTGTCTGATAGTCTATTCCTCTTTTTTGTGTGCTTGTATTTATAAGACTGAGCTTTATGAATTTTTAAGATATATATTCTAGAAACCAGTTGTTTATCATATGGATGCCTCACAAGTGTAAATATCCAAGCCTGTGCTTTACTTTTTCACTTTTTTAACGATTGCCTTTTGATGAGCACATACTATTTTGTCACCGTTGCTCTGCCTTATTCTTTCCTGTTATTGCTAATACTCTTCGTATTCTGTATTCTTTAGAAATGTTTGTTTACTCCATATCATAAAAAAATCCTTCTTTTTTATTCTACCGGTTTTATATTTTTAGCTTTTAGATTTCTTTCCATCACTCACCTTGCACAGCTTTATTGAAGCATAATTGGCATATATTAAACTGCATATATTGTGTAAGAAGTGAGATATGGCATCTCAAGGGAGTCTAATGTCTCAATCTAATGGAAATTCTGTTTTTTCATTTTCTTAGAGTTCTAAGCACATATTTTCAACATGTACCTGCCATGTACTTTTTAATTCCACTAGTCTTATATATTCTTTCAAGTCTTAAAGCACCATTTTATTTGGTTCTTTATCCCAAGCCTTTGAGTGAGGCAAAGTGGTTTCATCCCATTCTACTTGTTAAGCAACAAATAAGTTTAGACAAGAGGTTGCTATGAGGGCCATGCTTTTTTTTTTTTTCAAAGATTCTGTTAATTTTTTCTTTATAATTGTAGCTTTAAAATATCTATCATCTATCTATCTATCTATCATCTATCATCATCATCATCTATCTATATCTATCTTCATCATCATCAACTATCTAAAACATAAAATTGATCATTTTGACCTTTTTTAAAAAAAAGATTTTATTTATTTATTCATGAGAGACACAGAGAGAGAGAGAGAGAGAGAGAGGCAGAGACACAGGCAGAGGGAGAAGCAGGCTCCATGCAGGGAGCCTGATGCGGGACTGGATCCTGGGACTCCAGGATCATGCCCTGAGCCAAAGGCAGACGCTCAACCACTGTGACACCCAGGTACCCCATTTTGACCATTTTTAACCGTAGAGTTTATTGGGATTAAGTACATTCACATTGTTGTGCAGTCACTACTACCCATCTCCAGAATTTTCCATCAACCCAAACTGAAATTCTACCTATTAAACAATAACTCATCATTCTTTTCTCCCTGGTAACCCCTGTCCAACTCTCTGTCTCTAGGAATTTACCTATTGAATTACTTTTTATGTATCATGTGAGATGGAAGGGAGGGCTCATTTTTCCCCCATATGGATACTCAGTTTTTTTAGCATCTTTCACCTTGCTAATTTTTACTAAAAAGTGACTGTTGGGATTTTGGTTGAGATGGCATTGACTCTATAAACCAATGAGGATAATTGAAAAGCATTGATAATTGATAAACAGGGTAAATCTCTTATCTAGGTCTCTTTTAATTTTTCTCTGTGGGTTTTTGCATTTTTCTATGCAGGCAATATGCACATCTTTCATTAGATATATTTGTTATTTTGCTCTCTGATAATATTCTGATATTTATTAAGCTTTATTTTTGATTGCTTATTTTTAGGCAACATTAAACATTAAAAAAAAAAAAAGCCTCCCTTAAGTACAAGGTAAAGCACAGTTTAGGATATTGGGGAACCATATCTTATATACGTGTTTGGCACTTGAAAAGAATCTTTTGGCCTTTTTGCAGTAGCTATGTTTTTGGTATTTTTTTGTTTGTTTTGTTTTGTTTTGTTTTTTAAAGATTTATTTATTTATTCATTCAGAGAGAGAGAGATAGGCAGAGAGAGAAGCAGGCTCCATGCAGGGAGCCCGACATGGGACTCGATCCCCGCTCTCCAGGATCGCGCCCAGGGCTGCAGGCGGCGCCAAACCGCTGCGCCACCGGGGCTGCCCTGTTTTGTTTTGTTTTAATGTGGAATGAGAGATTGGAGAAGTTAGGTGGTATTTCTAGAACAATGTGTTAGCAACAGAGCCAAAAAGAATTGAGAGTTGCTGACACCCTGTCCAGGGTTCTTCAGGGGTGGGGGCAGTTATGAAAGTATCACTTTAAGTAATACTAATAAAACTGCCAACAGAGACATGGTGTTTATTTGCAGATGGAAAAGACTGAAGTCTTTTCAATTATAAAGAGGTATAACATTTCTTATTGTAAATATTCATAATATTTAAAGGTCATTCTGACATGAGATTCTTGGTTAAACACAGAAATGTGTTCACAGGCCCATTATCACCAGGAGCTCTATCATCAGTGGCTTTGTGTTTTAGAGAACATTTTGAAATCTCTTTTATAGAGATTGTAAAAAAAAACGGGATTGATTAATTGTGTACTATTTGACCTTATTCATGTTGCTGTTTCTGAAATTCTTTGTCAAAAAGTAAATAATTTAAGTGCCTTGAATGATTTATCAACAATCTCTTGTTTATTAAATGAATCATAATATTTTATAAGTTATGATTAATGACATATAATCATAAAGAAATTTTGCTTTCCACTATCTCCATATATTTTCCATAGTTGCTAGATCTTCAATCTCAGATTTTGGCCAGTTCCAATATGTTCCTGTACAATGTAATTTGTTGGCCTCTTTGAATTAAAAAAAAAGCATCATTTCAACTATGAAAATAGTCCAATTCTCATTAATAATGAAAACTGACTTTAACATAACCTTTTCTCACCATCTGGGTTGAGAACTGTTTCAGCAGAAAGAAGCAAGGAAAAGGCATGGCTGGCTTCCCCATCTGGCCTTTTCACATTCCTCCCCACTGAGCTGGCTAACCATGGTTTCTGATGCTAGAAGTAGGACCCAAGGTGAGGAAGGTATGTGTGGATAGAATGAAGAAAAGGGTAGCAGGGATGCTCAAACTACTTGATACTCATGAAATGAAATCTCATTTTCTGAGATTTGCAGATATTTAATGCTGCCTTTATCTTCTGAATGTATCTTTTTCTGAGAACCTTGGATATCATGCAATCTCCTTCGATATGAGTGACAGCAACTCCATGAAGATTAATATGAAGACCTTCAACATCTGTTCTTTATAGTTTCCCTCTGTTCCACTCCATTTCCTTCTAGCAGCGCTCTTCTATAGGATCTAAGTCAATCTCACTGTAAGGAAACATATTTATAGGTTTTGGGAACTAAAGATGAGGGCATCTTTGAGGGGTTATTATTCAGTTTACCACACATTTTAAGAAAATTGCAGAGCTAATGAGTGGATATTTTATAGGCAAATATGCCTTCTTTCTATTTTTTTTCTGATTAATTAGTGTTCTGATACTTATGTTAACATTGCTGTTCATTAATTAAAAATACTTAGTATTTATTATAGGCAAATGTTATAATCTAAAGATAATGACATATGTTCTTCAGGTTAATTTGAATAAACTTACACTCAAATATGCTTAGCCTGTGTGAAAAATTGTAAGGCAAGTGAATAATTTAAAACACAACTCATCTGGGTCCAAGGAATCACCTACACTGAAAGTTGTGAGCCAAATTGCTTTGTGTTAAAGATACAATGTGTCATTTTACTTACAATAACAAAGGGAGATATATTGGAGTTCTCCATATTCAACTTAAAGATCTGCTTATGGTAGTAGCTAGTATATCTTGGTATTTTCTTAAATATAGATTAGTTTAAGTCCTATCAAGTTAGATGTTTGGGACTTGGGACTATTAGAAACAGCTAGACCAATAGTTTCCAACCAGCCACATTCCATTGTAATTAAGTTTTCCCTGTAACTGACAAATCGTGCACATCATATGGTGTAAGATAATTAATTATTGCATAGTAGTTCTTTATAGCTACCATGGTCAAGATCTGGGATCCAGAGTTGGAATGACCTGTGTTTAAAGGTCTTTAATCTGGGGGATCCCTGGGTGGCTCAGTGGATTAGCACCTGCCTTCAACCCAGGGCATCATCCTGGGGTCCCAGGACTGAGTCCCACATCAGGCTCCCTGCATGGGGCCTGCTTCTCCCTCTGCCTGTGTCTCTGCCTCTCTCTCTCTCTCTCTCTCTGTGTGTGTGTGTGTGTGTGTGTGTGTGTGTCTCATGAATAAATAAATAAAATCTTTAAAAAAAAATAAAGATCTTCAATCTGAGGCAAGTCTCTTTATCTCTTGTGAGATAATAGAAGATATATAATAAGTGATAATAAGAACATGAGGAGGATTTCTTGAACGCAGTTTTAGCAAATTAGTTGAACCTAAGCAGGGGGTCACGGGAACATCCAAGTTGTGACCAAATATCCCAAGCTGTGGGTAACCGGGGAACTACTACTTGTGATTGGCATCGGAAGTGAGGTGGGATCAGTTTTGTGGGCTGGACACTTTCTCCCGTTAGATATTGTCAGACTTATGTCAAATTGTAGGATAACCAGTGGGTGTCTGGAGAATTATTTGGTGTGTGGAAAAACTTACACATATTTGGTGACCAGAAGTATTAATAATGAAGTGTTCTGTGTAAAAGTAAAGGAGAGACACAGAAAAAGAAGTGTAGGTTTACACAATTCATCTCTCCACATTGGCTTTCCTAGACTCTAAAATATTATCTACTTTATTGGGTTGTTTTGAGGTTAAACAAGGTAGCATGTGTCGAGTACTGCTTTAGTTATGAAGAGTTGCACCAGTGCTTTGTAACAAGTAGGACGTAAAAATGTTAGTTGTTAATATTATTATTATGGCCCAAATAGTTTAGGCTTTTGGAGACACTTTTTTTTTTGCAAGGATTTATTTATTTATTCACAAGAGACACACAGAAAGAGGAAGAGATATAAGCAGAGGGAGAAGCAGGCTCCTGGCAGGAAGCCCAATGTGGGACTTGATCCAGGATGCTGGGATCACACCCTGAGCTGAAGGCAGACACTCAACTGCTGAGCCACCCAAATGTCCCTAGAGAGACTTTTAAAGACAGCATTCAACTTTTGTTAAATCACTTAGATGATGCGTGGACTGTTAATGTTCATCTCTTAGTAGAAGTAATCTTAGACCTTGAGATGATGCTAAGTTTTGAAAATTCTGAAGATCAACTCATAGGCATTCTTTAATGCTCCCTCTGCCTTGGATCCCTTAATCAGGAACAAAATCATGAAAACTAGTTGTTTGATAATTTAAAAATTTCATCAATCTGTAATTGCGATAATATCTATATACAGAAGTAAAATAGACTTACCCAGGATCCTTGGGTGTCTCAGTGGTTTAATGCCTGCCTTTGGCCCAGAGCATGATCCTGAAGTCCTGGATCAAGTCCCGCATCTGGTTCCCTGCATGGAGCCTGCTTCTCCCTCTGCCTGTGTCTCTGCCTCTCTCCCTCTCTGTGTCTCTCATGAATAAATAAATAAAATATTTTAAAAAATAAAATAAAATATACTTACCCAGATTTATTGTTTAAAAAAAAAACAAAAAAACCCCAAAACAAACAAACAAAAAAAAACAAAACAAACTTTAAAGACTAAGTTTCTCTAATGTCCATATGTGGATATTATTTATTCACTGATTTTTGCAAAATCATTTAGCTTCTGGTCAAGTGTATACTACAGACACAGTAGCATATAAGATTATTAACAATTATTCCATAAATGGATGATACAGAGATCTAAATCCAAATCAAAAAGTGAAACAGCAACTTGTTCAAATTCAATTGTTTAGAAAATAGACTGACAATTTTCACTTAATTACTAAAACACATATTCCAAATTTAAGCAAAAGGCAGGATCATAAAGCAGTAAAAAAAAAGAGCTTCAGAGAGTTTATAATAGAAACATATAACCACAGCAATTCAAAAGAAAACAGAATAATTTAAGTTTCAGTAAGTATGATATAAAAATTGCTCTCAAAATTCTCCTTAAAGCCATCACCAAATTGTTGCATGTCATAGAACATATGACATTAAAATTTCTCTTAAACTACGTCAGGATGTGATGAAAACAAGAGAAACAGGAGATTAAAGAAAGACCAAGTTTAATTTTCTTAACCCTTGCCTTATCCATTAGATTGAAAACCACCCTCCCTGAATATCATAGTCTTGCTCCCAAATAAACTCATCAATTGAACATGTGTCTATGAAAATAGAGAGTAAGGGTAATGCTGTCTTTAGTCTCATTCTAATGGTACATTGTGTTTGTACAGTACTTATTATTTTTGCTCAGAGATCTTTCCAAACATCTAATTTTTTCACTCATTCCACACACTTTTATTTTTGAAAACTTTCCGTATTTCAGACACTTCCTAGGAGACAAAGGTATAGCAGTAAAGAAACCTGACCAGTCTTCTGTCCTCACAGGGATTATAGTTTTAGAAAAGAAAAGGACCATAAAAAACAAAACAAAAACAAAACAAGACCACAGCAATAATATAAAATGCTAATCTAATAATGTAGAAGCAGATGACAGAGCATGGCTAGGATGCTACTTTATATTTATATGTGATAGTCATAGAAATAACTTGACCAGCAGTGCTTATTTAATTGCAATAATTTTTATTTTTCTATCACCAAAGACACAAATAGACCCTTTTTTTTGTTTTGTTTTGATCTTCCTGGGGGATCATCTGAGCTCTGGTCCCTGAAGCGAGAACTCTACTGATTTCAGAGGTGATGCCTGATTTGAGCTTTTCTAGATACTTAATTTGTTTTGAACTACATTGATATATTTTTGGTAATAAGATTACCATAAATACACACCATGTGGATTATTGTTTTATATATAAGGAGCCATGGCAAAAAAAATCATAAAAACATTTGGGGTGCTAAGTGAATTTGCATGATTACTTCTGACAGATAATTTATTTCCTAACCAATTGTTTCCATTTTTGCTTTGGTGAAAAGTCCACTGCATCACATCACACTTTCTTTTCTGCTTTCCTTTCCTTTCCTTCTTTCCTTTCCCTTCCCTTCCCTTCCCTTCCCTTCCCTTCCCTTCCCTTCCCTTCCCTTCCTTTCCTTTCCTTTCCTTTCCTTTCCTTTCCTTTCCTTTCCTTTCCTTTCTTTCCTTTTTTCCTAAGATTTTATTTACCTACCTGACACAGAGAGAGAGCGAGCAAACAGGGAGAGCAGCAGTGGAAGAGGGAGAAGTAGTTTCTCTGCCAAGAAGGGAGCTGATGCAGGGCTTGATCTCAGGACCTCCAGATCATGACCTGAGCCAAAGACAGATGCTTAACCAACTGAGCCCCCCAGGTGCCCCTGCATCACAGTTTCTTAAGCTAACTTGTTCTTGCTTCTATTAAGAAGCCATCACTGTAAGAATAGATTGTATTTCATTGACTCTAAAATGTACTGTTACCTCCAAAAAAGATGATGCCAATTAAACTGTAAGTCAATGCTCATTATCACTTAGACTCATATTTTATACTTTAATACTAAAAGAACTCTTTTAGATTCAAGTAGACATTTTTATTTATTTATTTATTTATTATTATTTTTTTTAATTTTTATTTATTTATGTATGATAGTCACAGAGAGAGAGAGAGAGAGAGGGGCAGAGACACAGGCAGAGGGAGAAGCAGGCTCCATGCACCGGGAGCCCGATGTGGGATTCGATCTCGGGTCTCCAGGATCGCGCCCTGGGCCAAAGGCAGGCGCTAAACCGCTGCGCCACCCAGGGATCCCCGACATTTTTATTTAGACACATTTTATTTATTAGAATTTCATCTCTTATTAATCTAATGCAATTCATAGGAGGAAAGACCATTTGAAGTAAATTGGTTGAGTTGTTTCTGAAAATTTTACACAGACTACAAGTTTTCTGAGAAATTTTTCAATTCAGTCATTAATATCATCTTCAAGAGTACGAAGAGACAGCATTTCTTAAAATCTTACAAAGAATACTTAAAATCCTTCAGTAATGGGCTCCTAAGACAATTATGCAATTATGAAAATTTAGCTTAATTAAAAAAATACATCAGGAATTTTTTTAAAAAAGGATGTATTTATTTAGAGAGTGGGAGCATGTACACGTGTATGCAAGTAGGGGCAGGGGCAGAGGGAGAGAAACTCAAGTAGACTCCATGCTGAGCGTGAAGCCCCACACTGTGCTTGACCTCATTACCCTGAGATCATGACCTGAGCCGAAATTAAGAGTCCTAGGCTTAATCGATTGAGCCATCCAGGTGCCCCCATGTCAAGAATTTTTGCTAAACATTGCCTTTCAGATGAAGTTTAAAACAAAAAACCAAAACTGCTCCAGTATTATCTCTGGACTTTCCTACATGCCACTGCCATCTTTCTGCAAGTTTTCCTCAGGCATTTTGATGGTTACCCATGCACAAGTAATGGCAACTATGCCACAGCTATAACTAGGGTGATTGCTGCTTTGAGACATTATTTAATAGGTATCCATTGAAAAGATGATAAAATGTGAAAAAAAAATCAGCATGTCATGATTGATGAAACAGAGTAATATAGTGAGCATATTTAAGTACCACTGGTTCGACAGGAACAAAGTAAAAATTTCAGTACACTGGTTTTCCTTCTTGTTCCAGAAGATAAATTATCCTAATGCTTATCTCTAAAATATCACATTGTTAATTGGGCCTAATACACTCGCATTCTCTGAATAAAATCTACCTGTAAAATCTACTTCTTCCCAACCCTTTTTATTTTTTTTTTAAGTTCTGTGAAAGCTCAGAGATCTTTTTAAAGTTCTTTGTAAGCTCTAGAAAACAAAGTTCTCAGTAGCAACTGCTATAGTTAATTACATTTCAGTCTGGGATGTGCTTCCCTGGCAAAATAAGCTAACATATTCATTGCTAGAGCCTCTGAAGCAGGAAAAGATAAACAAGTGTTCTAGGGTGAATGGGAATTAAACCTAAGGCAACAGAATTTGGTAAAGCTGCTTCTTTGTGCTTCTACCCTCAGGAGGATGTATGTGAAAAGCAGTCAGCCATCGCCAACTCCAAGTTTGTACAGAGTTTTTATTTTGCTACTTGCTTCTTCCCGCTTGTACATCTAAATAAATACCCTTAGAAGGTATAGTCTATGCCTTTGTTCTCCTTTGTCTTCCAAGCAAAATGGTAGATTAGATTCATCAAGTCCAGTTACATGTATTTTTCAATCACTGACTTGACATTTGAAAGCAGGTAGATGCTGAGGCATAGATGTCCCTAGAAAATGTTAGAGTAAACTGAAAATTTACTGCAAACTGGCCTGCTGACTGTTAAGAGACTTTCCCCCAAATCCAATCTTTTTCTCTTCATTATAATCTACATTCACCACTGCATTGAAAGTTGTGCAGTTTTACGAGAAAAAGACACTAACCACACTCAGAAGCAAAGATATATTAATGAGAATTTTTATTATTAATTTACAGTGAGAATTAGAGGAGTCATACATTAAGAAATATATAACTCAATTTTATCATGTTCAACATAGCTCCTTATTATCCATACAAATTTGCTCCTTCTACAGTTTTACCCGATTCAGCTGTCACTGGATAGTTATAACTTAGAACCAAAAACCTTGGACTCACCTCTGACTTCCTTGTTCCGTAAACCTTTATAACCATCCTACAGCAAATTCTGTGGACTCTACATTCAAAACACATTTAGAATTTGACCATTTCCTTCCATTTCCCTGTTGTCACACTGGTCCAGATCACCATCTTCTCTTTCTTGGACTATTGTAGTAACTTACTAAAAAGTCTCATTATTTCTACCCTTCCTCTCTGTATTAGTGTATTCTCAACATGGTAGGTACCCTGACAGATCCTAATAAAATCTCCTTTGCTTGAAATTCCCCAACTTATTCCCAACTAACTGAGTCAGGTTCAAAATCTTGAGGATAACCTACAACAACCTAATGAGTCTTTTGTCCACCTCTCATAACCAATTATTCCTTTCTCAAAATTTGTGGTCCTCTTTTTGCTTTATTTTTCTCCATATAATTTACTCTCATCTAAATTTTTTTTGTAAGATTTTATTTATTTATTTGAGAGAGAGTGAGCAGGAGCAGGAGGAGAGGCAGAGGGAGAGAGAAAGGAAGAAGCAAACTCTCCGCTGAGCAGTGAGCCTGAGGTAGGGCTCGATCCCAAATCTCTGGGATCATGACCTAAACTGAAGGCAGATGCCTAACCCACTGAGCCACCTAGATGCCCCTCATCTAACATCTTTATATTTAACACTACTAAATAAACTCCCCAGGGCAAGAATTATGGACCGTTTTGTTCACTGTTATGGCCTCATTATGTAGAACAGTGACTGGTGTATGTTAGACATCCAACACTCAGTGAACAAAGGAATTTATTCTGTTGAGCTAAACATATTCTTTCCTTGGGGATAAATATCAAAACTAGAAAGCACTAGGTGAATATAGACTCAAAGGAAGAACAACTATATGATTGTCTCATGTTATGATTTCCATGAAGATATAACATGTATTATATTTAGAGTCCAGGTTGAGTGTGTGATTCAACCTTCCAATTCCCTGAAAATGCCTCCTTTATCTTATTCAATGCTATTTTTGCTTAACAATTTTAATTATTTAAGTAATATATTATTGCATTAGTCTGTTTATATAAATATTCCATTTGAAGCCTAACTCCCTTTTGATCACCCACACTGTCTCCCCCTCCTTCCTGGAATTTCATGTGTACCGTTCCAGCAGAAACCCAAAAGACTATTTATATATCCAAATACATGAATAAAAAACATATGATTTTTGGTGCAAGTTTTTATTTTTACATAATACCATTGTGTACATATTGTGTAGATTGCATTTTTCAACTTGTCTATGCTAACTCATAGATTGAATCATAGTTGAGTCCTTATAGCTGCTATATATTTTTCTATCAGATGAACAAACTAGATTTAACTATTTTCCTGTTTGAGGAACTGTGGTTATTTTAGGTTTTAATTTTTGGAAACAATTTTTCATAAAGCACTTTGGTTCATTTCCATACGCGTATGTGAATTAGCTTTTTCTATCTTAGATATTTAGAATTGCTGAATCACAGTGTAAGTACATTTTCAGTATTAACAGCTATTGCCAAATTCTTCTCCAAAGTTGCACTAGTGCTTTATATTCTCCCATCAGGAATGAAAGAAAACAGTATTTCTTCACAATTTGTCAACGCATTATTGGTATTTTAATTTTTTTTTCATTTTTTTCTAATCTAGTGAATAATATTTATTCTATAAATTTAAATTACTATGAGAATTCCTAAATTTGTATATATGTGTGAATCATCTGGGTTTCCTCTTCTACAAACTGGTTATACATATTCTTTGTTGGTTTTGCATTTTACTTTATTTTCATGTTTTATCAATTGCCGTTAATGGATTTAGGAGTTGTTTTTTTAGTGGATGTTTGGTGTGCATGTGTATTAAATACTACATGGTGTTTTTTAAAGCCTCACTGTCTTCACACTTGCCTTTCATTGCGGTTTTCAGTTTTTGAAGTACCTTCTAATTCTCACTGTATTCTTTAGGTACCTTAATGCCATCATTAAAATAATATCCAGTCTTCTTTATATTTTTCTTGCTGTCTCCACTATGAGAACAATCTTACCTGTGTTGCCTTCTGAGTGACATTGGTGGTAATGTGTTTCATTTGCCTCTATTATTCCCAGAAAAAAAAAAAAATTTCTTCTTTGCTTTCTCTGATTTCTTTTAGCAGTTGATAGCTGAGGAAAAAAAAAAAACAAAAACAGGAAAGTAAAGGTAAGTGAACTGCAGTGAAAAGATTTTGAACAGGAATCACGTAAGTCACTTGGTGCCTTATGAGTATTTAACACAGGTGAAAGATCAATTCTTCCTACCCTTAGAAAGTTTGCATTTCCATGGACATAAAATGAGTCTTGTCTCTCCTATTTCAGGTTCATCCCCATAGTAACTACCTGCGAACTGTATTTGTGCCTTCTGCTCTGCCCTCGGTCACTTAAATCAGTTTCTTTAAGGAAAAATAAATGTTCTCAGACTGTAATCTCTTGAAGGACAAAGGGCATATCTTGTAGCTTTCTTTGTTCAGTGCTCGAAACAGCGTTATGGTGGTGAAAATTTTCCATGATTCCTAATACTTCAGAGTAAATAGTGGTTATTAAGTCACGAGAAGTTTTTCTTCTTTTATTGTGAGGTATCCACATACAAAGGCCTCTATTTGTATTTCTACTGCAAAATAGTCTGCACAAGTAATGCTTTCAAATCTCATTGCTGCCTTTATGAATTTAATACTAACTGATCATGTAAGGATGTCAGAGAAAAGACTTTATGGATGTCAAATAGCCTTATCCCATATTTATGAACTATATTGTGTTGGAATCCCCATGGAGTTATTTAGCCAACAAACTGCCCACAAACTATATTTATACTATTTTAAAATATAAAACACAATACAGGAGATATTCAAATACTCCACTTTTTATGAGGAGTCATATAAATAAAATGTTTTTCTAGGTCCTTGAAACTGATTCATAAAAGAAAAAATTAAAAGTATGTTCTCTGTGTGTTCTAATTTATGACTTTTCTGGATATATTGGATTATATATACAATTAGATATATATATAATTTTGTTTATATATTATATAAGATATAATACTATATATTAGTATATATAATACTATATATAATATATATTATAATACTATGTTATATATTATACATAATATACATAATATATAGTATTAAATGTAGTATACATAATACTGTATGTTATTTAAAATACTGTATTATATATAATATATACTGTATATTATATATAATGTATAAAATTATATATAAAATATAAATGTTAATATTAGTATAATATTTAATGCTATGCATTATTTATATATATGCTAGTATAATTTATTTGTTTATATTTTGGAGTCAGTCCATACCTCTAGAATGAGAACATGGACCTTGATTTCGTTTGCTACCATATCACCCATACCTGAAACAGTTATAAATAAGCGAATGGATAAAGGATAATACATTTTTAGTTTAAACACAGTACAGATATATTTTTAAGATGTTGTATCTTGGGATGCCTGGGTGGCTCAGTGGTTGAGCCTCTACCTTTGGTTCAGAGCGTAATCGAGTCTCCTCATTAAGCTTTCGGTGGGGAGCCTGCTTCTCCCTCTGTCTGTGTTTGCCTCTCTTTCTATGTCTCTCATGAATAAATAAATAAAATGTCTTAAAAAATAAGAAATGTTGTGTCTTAAAGATGTTGACTAAGCCTATTAGCTGTTTTCAGTGTTGTGCAAGTTCTGAAAAAGTAATCACATTTTCATATTCTTAGGGCTCTATGCGAAACCACCAGATGTTATATAGCAGGTCACCAAGAGATCAGAATGCTCTGGTGAGGGTTACACAGATATTGATTGCAGGGATTATCTATGTCAGCAATTACATTTAGAGAAGTCGATAACGAAGGAAAGGCTAAAATATAGGAGAGATCTATGGCATTAGTAGGGTTTGCGTATGAACCAATTGCAAAATCTCAATGGCTAATGACAACATTTATTCTCATACTTATAGGCCTGTGGGTTGACAAGGGCACCTCAACCTAATGTTGCAAGTCTATGTTTGAAAGATTCTGCCCCATGAATGTTCACTCTGAGACCATAAAGGCAGAAGCCAACTGAGGCTGGTGTTCTGGTAATAGTCAGGAGCTCCCCAACGGGCTGGCAGAAACATGTGGATATCCCATAAGGCCAAGGCTCATTACTTTTTTTTTTATTTTTTTAAGATTTATTTACTTATTTGAGAGAGAGAGAGCATGCATGTGCATACCTGTGCATGAGTGGGAGAAGGATAGAGGGAGAGAAACGTCAAGCAGACTCCTTGTTGAGCGTGGAGCCCTATGCAGGGCTGAATCCCACAACCTATGAGATCATGATCTGAGCCGAAACCAAGACTTGGACAGTCAAATGACTGAGCCACCTATGCACCTCAAGGCTCACTACTTTAATGCTTTTAGTTATATCATATTTCATAGGTCAAAGGAAATCACATGGCCATGCCCAACTTCTGTGGAGCAGAGAAATATATTCCCTATGCAGTGAGGTTGGGGAGAATACATTTTGTTGAAAAATATCATAATCTATTTTAAGAATCTTTGGCAAATAAATGCGTAATAAACCCAAGGCAAACATTGTCTTCTGTTGTCTTATAGGCTAAACCAGAACTGACTAACTAAGCCAGATTCTTCTGGGAAGTGTTGTTCAGTCACATTTCCCATCATCAGTTATATTGAAGAACTTATCATGTATGGGACTATATTAGTCAGGGTTCAGTTAGGGAAACACATCAAATGTAGTAATTCAGAAGAGATTTAATCTGTAGAATTTATTATATAAGTGTTGGCAGGCTAGGAAGAGCAAAAGAGGAAAAGGGTGGTTTTGTATTGAGAAGTTAAAAAAAAAAGATATGATACTCAAAAGTTCTTATGTGGGAGAGTCCATGAGTTACCCCTGCTGCTGTTCTATTGGAACCTGTTGTACTTGATGTTTTACCCACCAGTTTCAGCTTGATCAAGACTGACACTGAAAAGGTAGCCAGGTTTGCCAGACTGCACAAGTCCAATATCCCCCCACCATATCTCTAGTAATTTTTAATAACTACCCAAATCAAAGGGCCCAGAAGCAAGAAGCTTCCTCTCACTTTCTGATTTCTTTTTTTTTTATTTTAAGTTTTTTTTTTTAAGTTTTTTTTTTTTTTTTTTGTTACGAGAGAGAGAGAGAGAGAGAGAGAGAGAGGGAAAGGGAGAAGCAGGCTCCATGCAGGATGCCTGATGTGGGACTCAATCCCAGGACTCCAGGAACATGCTCTGGGATGAAGGCAGGTGCTAGCCACTAGCCACTAGCCACTCAGGAATCCCCTCACTTTCTGATTTCTGTTTGAATACCCTGATAAGAATGACTCAAAAAGTCAGATGTCAAAGGGATTTGAGAAGTATAATATGCTCATCCCAAGACCCCTAAAATCTATACGAGAGCCAAGAAAGATGGAATTTGAAGGCTAGCAGCAAATAGGGAAATGATTGACACAAAGCTCTGTTCCCTTTTGGTTGGAGGAAGATGGGGAGCTTCTTTAGGAACTTAAGGAGAAGAGAGACAAGTGTCAAAATATGAAAATGATGGGGAAGCATTTGTTGCCCTACCACAGCTAGTTGGATAAGATTTGATCTCTGTTTAAAACAAAACAAACTAAAAATGCTGCCGTAAGTGAGAAGTAGAAAGAATTCAATTCATGCACTGCACCATGAGGCCCCAGAAATGAACCTTGGGATTACAGGGTCCATGTGATGCTATGTATGAAATACAGCACATACAGAGAATTCAAGCTCTGGCAACAAGTCTCAGGGTAGATATGCTCAACGCCTAAAAAAGAATGCCAGAGTAGGAAAAGTTACACTAGAAGAGTCATGACACATACAAGATACAGACCTTCATATAAAAGATTGAGAAAACAAAACATTTAGGAGGATGAAATTTTGCTTAAATTGATGGATGAAAGTTTAAGGCCAATGGGATTAATCTTTAATATAGTGTAGTGTTGCAATGGCCTGAAAAATCTCAGGGTTTACAAAACTATAGACCTTAAGAGATGGAATGAAACTAGTCCATCTAACATAAACTTTATTTATTATGACCCACAAATGGAAATATATTTTATGGTGGGTTATATATACACAAACACACAAAACATAAACAAGTTTTATGAAATAACATTGACCTTAACCTTGATATTTTCTATTTATCTATTTTATACTATTTCAATTTGTAAAATGATGTTTGCTGTGATCCATTTAAGTGATTTCATGACTACTAATTGGGGTTTAACAGTCCATTTAAAGTTTGAAAAACACTGATCATATTTATTTATCACCTTTTAGTTAAGAAAACTCAGTTCCTGGGGCACCTGGGTGGCTCAGTAGGTTGAGTTTCCAACTCTTGGTTTTGGCTCAGGTCATGATCTTGGGGTCCTGACATCAAGCCCACTTCAGGCTCCATGCTCAACAGGGGGTCTGCTTGAGATTCTCACTCTTCATCTGTCCCTCTCACTGCTCAGCACGTGTGCTCTCACTCTTGCTCTCTCTCAAATAAATAAATCTTAAAATAAAAGATAGAAAACACAGATGCAGCTTGATCAATAACACTACGAATTTTCTAATGTTCCTTATGCACATAGTTGCATTATACTGCTTTTAGTCATAAAGTCCTTAAGAAGTGAGGCAATAGCTGTTAAATTGTATTCAACCACACAGGATTTTTAATCTCTTAGCCAAAGTTTTTCAATGATTACAATTTATGTATTTGAACTACACTGCTTCATGGGTTTATCTTATCTCCCCAATGAAATTGTTAGCTCTTTGAGGAAAGAACCATCTCCAATATTTCTCTTTATCTCCTAGAGCAGTAACATGATTCTAAGCAAAGAATTCTAGGACTCAATAAAGGCATATTTAATGGAATAACAGAAAAAGAATTATAAAAGTTAGTTTTAAATTCATATGCTTCTGAGTGATAGCCGACAGGTGATAGTTGTGTCACTCTTCTAAAAATAAAATATACATCAAAAAGTTTTCTCAATAACATGGAAAACTTAATGTTTCATTTCTCTGTTCAATACAAAGTGTTGGCACAGTGACTCAAAATATTCTGAGTTTGGAGTCCATTAACATTAACAAAACCCTTTTTTTTTTTAGATCTATAAGAATAGAATTTGGAACAGGCAAGCCTTGAGACAGTATAGTCAGCTCACATTTTCTCAGACTGGTAGAGTGCTGGTATACATTAAGAGCTTAATAGTTATCCAATATTCGTATTCTGTTAAAGTGTTGGGATTCCATGAAGAAAACAAACAGGTAGGCTTGTCTTATATGAAAAGGGAAGAAAACAATCTCCACAGAGACTTTCAATTCTGCCTTTCTATCAAATACAATTTTTATGGCTTTGGCATAAACCCTTGAAAAGCTGGGATTTTTAATAGAAATACCTATATTGTTTTAAATATAGCACCCATGGGCTACTGTGTATTACAGGAAAATTCAATGTCCTTCATAGCAACCAAATATTGGAAATATTGGTGGTGTTCCATTCAGTGTTTAACTATTTGACAATCTCTCTCTCTCTCTCTCTTTTTTGATAGGAAATGTATTTGTCACAGTTTGCATTTGTCGAATACTGAATAATTTAAAAACCTGCTATAATCATTGCAAGCTTATGTACTTAAAACTACTACTTATGCAAATGTAAGTTTTAAAGTGCATAAGTGTGGTGAGATATATTTATTACCCATGGACTGTAATTCTTCATATGCTGTCAGTATATAGTACAAAGAATACTCCACTGAGAGAAAGAAAAACATGAAAGAAAAATAACAAAATTTAGTTAGAACTAAATTTGACAGTCACTAAATGTGTGATATCGGCAAATCACTTCAGTTTAGGTCTCAGTATGCTGCCAGGAAAATGGAAACAGTAATGACATTGTTAAGTGGTTATTGTGAAGGTCAAATGAGATATAAGTGAGAAGTGATTTTTAAGCATAGAAAGTAGCTTAATAATGTAAAGTATATATATTTTTACATATATATTCTTATTGTAAAATCATTGTATATGTAAATATTACACTATAACATAAGGCAAGAAATATTAAAGTATAAGGATTACTAATTATTAAAAACATCGATGAATTCTATAACTACTGCTATTTCATTTTTATGTAATCATTCTTCTTTTCCTAGATATTTAAATAACATCTTTTTTGTTATTAACATAAAGAATTTGTAAATAAGTATATTTACGTGTATGTGTACATATATATGTGTATGTATTTACACACACATAATTATTTCTTTAAGAAAATACTTTAAATGGGGTTCTTTGGTGGCTCAGTTAAGCATTTGACTCCATTTCAGCTTAGGTCATATCTCAGGGTCATGAGATAGAATCCTGTGTCAGGCTCCATGGTTAGCAGGAACGTGGCTTAAGACTCTCCCTCTTCCTCTGCCTCTTTCCCTTAAAGTAAATAAATATGTCTTAAAAAAAAAAAAAGAAGATACTTGAAGTGGATTTACTCTCATCTTAGTGAAAATATTTATAGTCAATTGACCTCTATAACTTTGTGTCAACTTCTGATCCCATAAAGAGTAAGTCACAAGTGCTGGATATTTACCACTTTTTAAAAAAAGACTTTGATAATTTGATGGTTAGAAAATAATATTGATCTTTCAATAAGTGTGTATTTGCTTACTAGGATAGTTATGTATTTTAAAATAATTATTAGGCATTTTATTAATTTTTTTCTTTAGCTTTCAATTGGAAGTAGTCTCTTTTTTATTAATTGGCATGCATTCATTATTTGCTAAGCCTCAACTTTCTTAGCTGGGACACAGGAAAAATAATACTTCATGGAATTTTTTAGTATAATAATTAAATGAGATAATATAAACTAGAGTATGGATAAAATTATTAGGAGAATGTTAAAAGTATTGTAGTTAAAAAGATATAGAGTTGTAAGTTTAATTATTAGGTTGCACACTCCAAGTTCTTTTCAAAATGGACCTCTATAAAAACAAAATTATGATGACAGTCCCTATACATCACTTCATGAAATGAACTAATACAATTGTCGCATTTTTCTTTTCTGGGCATCTATTCAACAAATATTTACTAACCCCTAATGGGTCTAGTCATCTTACTATAAAGCAACGCTTTAAGGGAGCACATGCACTCTTATAATTTTAAAATATATACAGATAACTTATATATCAATTTAATGTTATCTTATTAAATAATCTCCTATGGCTGAAAGTTACACAAGTTGTGATACATCCATATAAGAGAATACTACTTGGCAATAAAAATAAGCAAACTATTGGGGCATGCAACAACTTGTTGCTGAGTGAGGAAAGCTGATTTCAAAGGGTTGCATACTATAATATTATGGAATTCATAAAATTATAGTTATGAAGAACAGATCAGTGGAGGTCAAGAGTTAGGGTTATGGGGATAAAATGACAATAGGAGTAATTTTGTTTGGAGTGAGAGAATGTTACTGTATTCTGATTGTGTTGATTATGGAGCTATACATGTGATAAAATTGTAAACAGCTCTACACACTATAAAACCTAAATAAATCTAAATAAGGTGTGTAATTTAGTTAAAAGTATCATGCCTATATCAATTTCCTGTTTTTTAAATTGAGATATGATTGATACATAATATTGTTTTAGTTTCTGTTGTATAATATAATGATTAAATATTTATATATATATATTGGAAAATGATCACCACAATAATCTAGTTAACAAATGTCACCATACAAAGTAACATTATTTCCTTTGTGTGAAGAGAACTTTTAAAGTCTATTCTTTTAGCGATCTTCAAATATGCAATACAGTATTACTAACTATAATTGCTGCACTCTACATTAAATCTTCACATTTTATTTATTTTTTACCTGAAAGTTTGTGCTTTTGGCCCCTTCATTCATTTCGCCCCCACCCATACTCCCGACTCCAACAACTACCATTCTGTTCTCTGCATCTATGAGCTTTTTTGTTGCATTTTTTCTGGTTTTTATTTTTAGAGCCACATGTAAGTTAGATCAATCAGCAATTATCTTACACTATTTCACTTAGCATAAGGAGCCCAAGACTCATCCATGTTGTTGCAAATGGTAAGATTTCATTCTTTTTTATGTCTGAATAATGTTCTACTCTGTGTGTGTATTGACACACAATGAGATATATGTATGTATCATATGGTGATACATATATGTATATGTATATAGACATGTATATATATCATACCCACATCATCTATCATATTATCTTGATCCATTTTTCCATTGATGGACACTTAGGGTTGTTTCCATATCTTGGCTATTGTAAATGATGCTAAAATAAGCAGGGGGTGCATATGTCTTTCAAATTAATGCTTTTGTTTTCTTCAGAAAAATAGCAAGAGGGATTGTTGGAATGTATGATATTTCTATTTTTAATTTTCTGTAGATCTTCCATATCATCTTCCATAGTGGTTGTGCCAATTTACATTCCCACAAACATTCACACTATTTCCCATTTTTCCACACCCTTGCCAACACTTCTTATCTTTTATTTTTGATAATAGCCATTCTAATAGGTGTTCGGTGACAGATATCTCACTGTGGTTTTGATTTGCATTTCTCTGATGATTAGTGATGATGGGCACTTTTATGTCCTTGTTGCCCATTTGTATTCTTTGGAAAAACATTGATTCAGAATTTCTATTCATTTTTTTAAAAGATTTTATTTATTCACGAGAGAGAGAGAGAGAGAGAGAGAGAGAGAGCCAGAGACACAGGCAGAGGGAGAAGCAGGCTCCATGCAGGGACTACATGGGACTCCATCCCGGGTCTCCAGGATCACGCCCTGGGCTGAAGGCCGCGCTAAACCGCTGAGCCACCTGGGCTGACCCTTCTATTCATTTTTAATGAGATTGTGTTTTGTAGAGTTGTATGAGTTTTTTATATATTTTGGATGTTAATCCTTTAACAGATTATGATTTGCAAATATTTTCTCCCATTCTGTAACTGCCTTTTTTTTTTTTTTTTTTCTGTTGATGGTTTCTTTTGCTGTGCAGACTTTTAGTTTGATATAGTCTCATTTGTTGATTTTTGCATTTGCTGAGTTTGCTTTTGGTTGTCAGATCAAAAAATCAGTGCTAGGGGTGACTGGATGTCTTAGTTGTTTAAGTGTCCAACTCTTTATTTTGGCTCAGGTCATGATCTCAGGGTTGTGAAATCAAGCCCTGCACTAGGCTCCATGCTGGGCTGGAGACTGCTTAAAATTTTCACTCTCACACTTTCCCCTCTGTCTCTCCTGCCCTTCTCTCTCTCACTCTCAAGAAAAAAACACATTAAAAAAAAATCAGTGCTAAGATTGATATTGAAGAGCTTTTCATTTGTTTTTGTTTTTTTTCTATGAGTTTTATGATTTCAGGACTTACTTTCAAGTCTTCCACCCATATTGTGTTCTACTCTTTGTATGTGGCTATTCATGTTTCTCAAAAGCATGTATTGAAAAGACTGTCCTTTCTCCTTTGTATATTCTTGGCTGCTCTTTCATAAATTAGTTGACAATATATATATGTGTGGACTTATTTCTGGGCTATTTTGTTCCATAGATCTATGTGTCTGTTTTTATGCCAATACCACAGTATTTTGCTTACTAAAGCTTTGTAAGATAGTTTGAAATCCGGGAGCATGATGTCTCCAGCTTTGTTCTCTTTCACAAGATGGCTTTGGCTATTTGATTTTCTTTGTGATTCCATACAAATTTTGGGATTGTTCTTTTTTTTTTTTCTTTAAGTTTGTATTTATTTAAGTAATCTCTACACCCAAAATGGGGCTTAAACCAACAACCCCAAGATCAAGAGTTACATGCTTGGGCACGTGGATGGCTTGGTCATTTTAGCATCCAACTCTTGATTTTGGCTTAGGTCATGATCTCAGGGTTGTGAGATCAAGTCCCATATCAGACTCTGCACTCAGTGTGGATTCTGCTTGTCCATCCACTCCTCCCCCAGGCTCTCTCTTTCATAAATAAATAAATAAATAAATAAATAAATAAATAAATAAATCCTTTTAAAAAAAAGAAAGAATGACATACTCTTCTGACTGGGCCAGCTGGGTGCCCCGGAATTGTTTGTTCTATTTCCATAAAAAATACCATTGAAATTTTGATAAGGATTTTATTGCATTTATAGATTGTCAGATCAAAAATTTGGATAGTATGCATATTTTAACAATATTAATTCTTCCAAATCATGAGCACTAAATATCTTTGCATTTATTGGTATTTTTTCAATTTCTTTCATCAATATCTTACAATTTTTAGTGTATATCTTTCCCCTCTTTGGTAAAATTTATTCCAGGTATTTTATTCAACTTTCTGAATTTAACAATTGTACCTTGGTTATGTAAAATGTTATATTTGAGGGCAGCTGGGTGAAAGATGCAAGAAAATACTACACACTCTATTTGAAACTTTTATGTAAATAATTTATTTAAAAAGTTAATAATTGAATAATTCATAATTATTGTGCCATGTGCTGGCACAACATTGGAGAGTATTATAATTGATGATGACTGATAGTAGTTAATTCTAACAAGACAAGAATCATGAATAATTATTTTACCACTCTATCTCTAATACTTAGGACATTTTCTTGAATAGAGTAGGCACTCAATAAATGCTTGCTAAAGGAATAAATTAATACAAAACTTTCATCAAGTATGTGCATCTGAAGTAAGCTAATTGCACAATATTGGATTTTTAGATTGTTTCTAACATCTGCCAATATAAATAGTGTCACTGAAAAGAGCATCTTCATTCTGTATAGTTGATCTCCTATTCCTTATGATTTTTATATATTTTCCATAAGAATCAATTCTCAAGAATGGATTAAAAATATGTAACTTTATTTGGAGCTTAAAGTTGTGAATTGCTTTCTAAAATTCTTGTATCAATTTTCTTTCCTTAAATTGTATACTGTAACAATTTTATTGAAACTGCCTAATTCCGTACTTCATCCTTGAATTCATATTCTATACCTGAGCCTTACCTTCTGTCTGCTACTCATCTATGACCTCAAATCCCTACCCAAACTTGAATCGCTTTTTAGCACAATAGTTCATGGTCAAAGATGCAATGAGGAGCACTGTCATGAAAATTACTTTGCTTTATGTATGTATGCTTATGCATATCACATATGGGGCACAAATTAGACAGATAATGGTGAAATTCCTTTATGAAGTGAACTTTAGAAATGTTTCCATTAAACTGTTTGCTAACCGATTTACTTTGTGTATGTTCAACTACTTAGCACTATTAATGTACAAATTCAAATTAAAAATTCTGACTAAGTTTTGAGCATGAATATTATTAATGCTATTAATTGAAAGGTAGAGGTATTTTATTTTTTAGTTTATTTATTTATTTTTGGTATTCTATTTTTTTTTAGATAATTTACTAACCAAGTGCCATCCAGATTAAGGTAATATTGTTCTTTTCAATATTTGGTTAATTTCCTACATTGTTTAATCCAGAAGTTAGATTTTTATAACACTTAACATATCACCTGTGTCAAAGAAATTGCTATATAAATCATTGCTATAACATTTTTAGCAATTTTAGATAGGAACTGGTGCATATTTGAAATTTTAAATTTAAAAGGAGATCATAATTTTTAAAAAGCAATTATACTAACTTTTACTTTCTATTAAAACTATTCTTAATTGAATATGACTTTTACCTGAATTACAGAAACCTCTAATTGTTGAGACTTCATTAATTTCAGAAGAAAAATTTACTGGAAATTGTATTTAACTTTTCTGTGTCATGACCCTTCAGTATCTAAGGTGACTCTTTGTGGCTAGGACATTTCAATTAGTAGCTTAAAATGATAGATGTGCATACCAAAATGAATTTCCTAGTAATATTTATTAATCTAGAATGCATTTAAGAGTTAAAGTTAGTTCATTTTCCAGTAACATTGTGTAAGAACCTACCTTTACAAAAATTCATTATTATTTCATTTTAATGGTATTTTATAAGAAGTGAATTTTAAAATGCATTTAGCTTCTTGCATAGTCAGTGGAGGATATGACATTTCTCTCTCTGTCTGTTTGAAAGATATTTAAGGAACACTTGACTATTTGGACAGCAATCATAGAATAGTTGAAAATTAAGCTCATTAAGCCATAGCACCTGATTTAGTGGTAATATATGCAAGCAGGATATACTCATTTAATGATGATAATGTGCCTTACATAAGTTTACTAACTGTAACCCCAATGTGTGTGCAATGTTTAATATTACAAAATGAGACAAAAACTCACAAATTACCGTGAGAAGTCATGCTAATTATCTGTTCATTTTTAGCAAAGCAGTGGTTGTTAGTCTGTTAATTAATAAATTGTCTCAATTGGTTAATGTAGATAATTTCTTACCACGGACTGTTTCTAACTCAGAAAACTGGTGTCTCAAAATATGCATTATTAGTCCAAAGACATACTAAACTGGAATGGGTGGATACACTTAATAAATCAATATTAAACCCATCATTTACTATTATGGATATCATTATTACCATAGTATCTCAAAACTTTGTCCCATTTGATGACATCATTAGTTGTCATTTTTTTCTTTTTTTCTTTTTTTAAAGATTTAATTTATTTATTTATGGGACACACAGAGAGAGTGAGAGAGAGAGAGGCCGAGACACAGGCAGAGAGAAAAGCAGGCTCCATGCAGGGAGCCCGACGTGTGACTCGATCCCAAGTCTCCAGGATCACACCTTGGGCCGAAGGCAGAGCTAAACTGCTGAGCCACCTGGGCTGCCCTGTCATTTTTTTTTTCTAATGGTAAAATGAAATATTAATTCTTAATAGGATGACAATATGGTTTGAAAACAGTTTAACTAGAATACACAAATATAATACATGGTAGCACATAAGAAGTTTTTCCTTCCCAGGTTTGCCACTGCAAAAAAGAAATACTTTTTTAAATGCTTAAGAATCAGGGCACCTGAGTGGCACAGTGGGTTAATTCTCTGAATCTTGTTTTTGGCTCAGGTAGTGATCTCAGGAGCCTATAGGGCTCTATGCTAAACACAAAGTGTCCTTAAGTTTTTTTCCCCCCTCCGCCTCGCCTGGTCTCTTTCCCAAATAAATAATTAAATCTTTAAGAAAATAAAAATAAATAATAAATAAAATAAAATATGAATGCCTAAAACTTAAGCATTTAGTTGCTCTATGAACTGAACTTTAGAGCAGCTCAGGACCAATGTGTCTCACTGCCAACTTATATTTAGTCTGTTTGGAGTGAAGAGTTTCATATTTTTAGATAAATGGGATTATAAGGATTTTAAATTGCTCCTGCCTTATGTAAAATATGAATAATACTACTTATAATATGATTACTTTAGAAAGATATTATGAGGAAAATTGATGAGTCCCTTGCAAGCAGTTCCAAGCTTCTTGGAACAAAAGCTTCACATACATACATTTTGGATAATATAAAAATAGTTGAGCATCAACTGTGGCGTAGAAGATGTGATGTTGTTAGAGTATTATAATCTTAAACTCTATATTCTTCTGATCTGACTTAAGGATTTGTCTATCTTTTTTCCCATAAGAATTCTGGGTCACTTAAGAAGCCAAATGCTGCATTATGATGACTATAAGCTAGTCTCCATTCTATAGGCAAATTTATGATATAATTTTTTTGTTGTAGTTGCAAGTAACAATGAATTAACATGGCAAAAATTTGCTTAAATAGTAAAAGGAGTTTTCTTTCTTTTTTTTTTTAAGATTTTTAAAGTTTATTTGAGAGGGAAAGAGCACAGGTAGGCAGAGGGAGAAGCAGAAGCAGGTTCCCCACTGAGCAGAGAGCCTGATGTGGGGCTCGACTCCAGACTCTGGGATCATGACCTGAGCCAAAGACAGACATTTAACTGAGCCACCCAGGTGTACCTAAAAGAAATTTTCTGATTTGCATAACTAGAAAACTTGAGGTAGCATTGTCCTCAGATAATGCTTGAGTTTAATTTAATGATGTTCCTTAGCACAAAGCTTCTTTCTGACTTTCTACTTTGCTTTTAATGCTATTTGCAGTCATCCTAGGATTTTTTCCATCATGATGTAAATAAAGCTTCTAGCAGTTCAAAGGACTATATGCTTCCTTCTTCGTATCTTAGCCTCAGAAGTTCTTGGAAAATTCCCAGGTGATTGAATCATCGTAGGGCAAGCACCTATTCCCAAACCTATCCTTTTAGTGAATACAATGTACAGATTACCTTACCGTAGGTCCCATGTTCTGCCCTGGCACCATGGTGTCATATGTAGATCATGGATCATGAACAGCATAGATGATGCTGGAAATCAGGCCCTGCTGTGAGGGTTGAGTTCAACTTTTGAAGTGGAAAAAAAAACATGTATACATATATATTCTTATGTTATTATTTCAATTACAATACTTAATTTTTAATATTATTTGGTTGTTTACTTTTAAATTGGTGATTCTCTATTTTATTGATCTTTTTTGCATTGGAATGTGAGTGTTACAAGAGACATTGTCTCATTCATCAAGACTATTTTGCTCACCAATCTATTTCTTGCATCATGAGTAGTGCCTCTTATATAGCAGGTAGAACAAAAATTTGCAGAAAGAACAAGTAAGAATGTTTCCTCTGAATGTATTTTTTCCCCTCTTGTCCTTTATCTCAAGCATGGGCATGAACTTTCCCTTAATCTTTCACTGAGGGTGCTGAAAATTAAGATAAAACAGAAGCAAGCCTTGCACGTAATTTATAATTAGTATTGGATATGTCAGCTCAAAATACTATCTAAACTAGCCTTATTATTAGGACCTTCCTCACAAAATAAATGGCTTCTGTTTAGCTTCTAGCCTGAATCTTTGTGGTGATGGCCCATTTCTCTCCCTCCTAATTCCTCTACCCCTCCATACTTAAGAGTTCTTGAGCATAATAATCTTACTCCCAGAGTGCAATAGACGATGTCTTTTATTTTTTTCTAATCTAAGACCTGCCAAGTTGAATTTCTGTCCCCAGTCTCACCTGTTCCCAGGGTGATTGTCAGGAGCATTTCTACTTCTTTCTAAGGAAGATTTACCTCTAATCACAGAGGTGTGGTCGGGCTGATGGCCTTCTAAAGAACAATTTCTTGGAAACAATAGTTGTGCCTCAACCCCTTTCCTTGCAAACAAATTATTTGTCTTGAACCATAATAGTGTGGGACACTAGCAGTTCAATGCAATAGTCCATTGTTTAATTGTTTAGCTAAGTCCGATTCGTTTCCAATATATGGTTTCTCTTCAAGCCCAAGTTAATTGGGCTTTCCTGTCTTTAAGTCCTATGAGGTCTCTATTGCTCACGTCTTGTGGCCATTGTTTTCATAAGGATTCCCCCCAGGACTTGCCGTAATTGTTGGAGACAGCACATTCTAAATCCATACTTGGAAAAAGAGTCCCCTAAGGACACACAATCTGCAAATATGCAAGTCTATTTGCAACATAGCCAACCTATACATTTTCTTACAGAGCAATTGCATCCCTTGGAGTCACATCTCTGTCTTACATCTTCAAAATTAAAAAGCACATTTTCAGTGCATGGTTTTCCTGGAACAATAAAATAGCCTCCGTGAAAGTAGAATGTAAGTCTCCAGCAACTGGAAAGCAGAATATATTCTGACTGTCTCAAAAACACAGGTTTGTTTAGCTTACTTTTTATTTGTTTGCTCTCCAGGCCTCTCAACTTTGTATATACCAGCTTCAGATTTCAAAAAATAATAGCATAAAGTTTGCATTGAAGTCAAAATGAAATGCCTGTTATGCCCATCCTCCACAGATATCTCTACCAGTAGAAGTTCAACTTTGAGCTCTTATTAAGCTTTTCCAGGGTTCACACTGCCTTTTCTATCCTCTAACCTGTTCTTATGTTGTAATCAGCTAGTTATGCCATCTGGGGAGAGAGTGTGGGAAGACTACTATGAGATTATGGTGCCAAAGTGAGATTGTCAAATATAATACAGGTCCAAGTGAAACTGGTTAATAAAAGTCTTATAAAAATCACAGAATCTGTCTTACTTTTCTTCTACAAGAGAAACTGCATCACAGTTTTAGCTTTCATTACCTTCTTCCAAATTTATATGCTAGTGAAATTTTAAAGAGTGACAGGGATTATCGGGTTCTCATGTTGGGAAGAAAGAGTATCCCATGCATCTCAAAAAGGATTTTGGATACTGGTTGGTCTATGGTGAAGAATTTATGCAAATAATGAAGAATTGCTGCTTGTACTCCCTATAAACTATAGTTTCTCTAGAGGAAATTCACATGTTTCTCCACATGTAAATTATGAGGACAGCTGTCCTCTAGGGAACAGAGTTGTTAATGCTAGACCTGATATAATTTGGAGGTTAAATGTGGAGACAGATTTAAGAATAGCTTTTTTTAAGGCTTTTAATGATAAAGGCCAAATACTTGAACTTCCAGTGTGCTAACCTTTAAGGCCAAAGATCTTAAGAGAGAAGAACCCATATTAATGGCTTAATGGAGAATAGTGGAGACATCTGACAAAAAGGAATTCATTTTAGTAGCACTTTAATGAAGTGAGAATTTGGCAAAAGGAACTGAAAGGCTGACAAGTCAAGGGTTGAGGTGGTAATGGACTGGATGTCTCTTGAATTATGGGGACTTGAGTTTGGATGATTTAGTAAAAGATATACTTAAGGCCATTATGGATAGAGCACTCAAAGGTGTCATTATTTCAATCCTCTCAATTCAACTATTTCAATACTTCTTGAAATTGTTACTTCCTTTCACTTCTTATTGCCTTTGCCCTGACTACTTGCATAGACCATTACTGTATTAGCTTCTGAATTAGTATCCCACCTATTACTGTTCTTTGCCATGGTCCAACTTAACACAGAATTATTTTTCTAAAACACAAATGCATAATGTCATACATGGCTGATGAGAATGTAAATTGCTTCCACTTAATAGGAAACTATGAAGCACTATCAATCAAAATTAAAAATCCACATATCACTTAACTAAGCAATTTCACTTGTAAGAATTCATCTTATAGCTATATTCACCCATGTAAAATGATGAATGTGTAAAAATGTGCATTGTATGCAGTACAGATAGAAAAAAATGGGGAAAAGCTAAGTATCTATCAGTAAAAGACTTAATTAAATCAATTGTGTTACATTAGTAAAATGGAATTTATTTATTTATTTATTTTTTATTTTAAATAAAATGGAATTTATGTAGCCATTAAAATGAAAGAAACATCCATATGTACAAAAATATACTGTCTGCAAGATTTAATTATTTAGGGGAAAAATAAATAAGTTGTAGGATACTGTACAGGGAAAAATATATACAAAAAATGGAAGAATAAATGAGAAAATGTTCATAGCAATTACATCCCAGGAGGAGATCTAGGAAGAAAAAGCAGGAGACTTACTTGTCATTATAAACATTTTGCTTTTTCAGAAATTGAACTTTGTACTGTAATGGTCATTAAAACAATTGATTTTATTTTAAAGTATACAATGGTTTTCAATAACCTCTTGGATACTCTTCAAAATCATTAGTATTATATATATGTATATACGCTATACCTAATATAATAAAATTAGCATTACTTAAATATATGTTATATATATTTTATGTCATATACACCTATAATGCCACATATATCTATAATGTACTACATATCATAATGACATATAGATACCAACATGATATTATATATATATTTTTAATCTATCTGTCAGTGATATGTAGGAACATTTATACCTCCAGTTATCATTAAAAAAAATACATCCAAATTTCCACAGTGGAGTTTTCTTAATTTCTTATAGGTCACATAGTTGGGAAGTTTGGTGGTTTTGTTATAATTAGTTCTGTGTGATTCTGAAGATTTACTTCAAATGGAATTTCTTTAGGAAAACGTTTTCTACATGGAGCTAGGGGCCAAATACATAATGTACCTTTAAAAACAAATAGTCATAATATAATATACATACAGAAAATTGACCAAACCATAAACACAGAGCTAAATAAATAACACACTGCTACCAATTTCATTAAACACACACACACACATGCACACAATTAAAAATAGAACATAACTGGAACAAAGAAGGCCACCTGTACCACTTCCAAGTCATTAGGAAGGGAACTACCTTCTCTGACTTCTAACACCATAAATTAGTTTTTCCTGTTTTAAAAATGTGTATAATTAGAATTATATTGTACTTTTTTTGTTGGGCATATTTCATTCAACACATAGTGGTAAGATTCATTCATTTTCTTACATGTAGCAATGGCTTATTAATTCTCATTAATGCTTAGCATTCCATTGTTTGAATATAGTACACTTCATTTATTTATTTTACTATTAACATCTAAGCAGTTTCAGATTCGGAGCTATTATGAATAGTGCTGTCATGAGTATTTCAGTATACATTCTTTGGTTCAGATATGTAGGCATTTCTAATGGATAAGTTAGCATTATATTGAACATATATAAACTAGTGGGTCATAGAATAAACATATATTCTGCTTTATTAGATACTGTCAGGTTTTTGTCTTAGAAGTATGAATTTATCCCCTGCTAATAGACTTTGAGAGTTACCATTATTTTTTTTTCTCGTCAAGAGAGGACAAATGGATCTCTTCAATGATTTGTTATTTCTTCTCGTATTTTGTGACTCTGTGATTACATACACAATGGCTTAGAACTGTTATATACATATTTTAAATATTTTATTTTTTTATTAATGAGAGATACAGAGAGAGAGAGGCAGAGACATAGAGGGAGAAGCAGGCTCCAGGCTGGGAGCCCGATGTGGGCCTCGATCCTGGGACTCCGGGATCTGGCCCTGGGCTGAAGGCAGGTGCTCAACCGCTGAGCCACCCAGGAGACCCAGAACTGTTCTATTTTCTCTAGATTTGTTTTCATTATGCATGTAATTTTTCCTTTAATGATTGTTAAAAAGAAACCCCACAGGTAATCACTTATGTTAAAGTCTCAAATCACCAAAGCAAGCCTTAATATCTAACCTCATTGAATTTTTACTCCCTTTAGGAATGTGACCTTTAACCAGCCAACCTGGAGTTTCCTGGTCAGTAGTAGGAGGTAATTTACCGATAGGCTCCTTCCATTCCTCTTAGGAGGGCAGCCTTGCCTAAAACAATGCATTCTTTACTAATAATTTACTTCTTTCCGTTTCCTCTCAGCCTTTAAAAACTTTTTCTTCCCTGCAGCTCCATGGAGCTTTCTGTTTGCTGGATGGGATACTGATCAATTCACAAATCATTGTATAAAGCCAATTTGATCTTTAAAATTTACTTGGATGGATTTTGTTTTTTTCACATCATGCTCTTGACTTAAAATGTACATTGTATGATATTAATGTATCTATCAGTCTACTTTTGGCTAATGTTTTCATATGTGCTTATGTCTTTTTATATTCAAACTTCCTGTGTCTAACTTATCTCCTATTAGCAGCACAGAGTTGGTTTGTGTTCTTTTTTTTTTTTTTTTTTTTTTTTTCAGATTGATACTCAGTTTTTAATTGGAGTATTTGGACCACTTACATTCAATGCAATTTTGATAAATTCAGGTTTTAATGTACAAACTTACTATGTTTTCTTTGCCCAACTGGTTTTCCCCCATCTTACTTTTATTTACATTAGTAATCCTTGCTGATTCAAGGCTTTACCTTTATCTTTGCTCCATAGTTTGATTATAATATGCCTAGATGTGATATTTTTTTCTTTTTTCCTGTTTGTGGTTTGTTTTCCTGTTTGTGGTTTGTTAAGATTCTGAGGGTTTATGTTTCTAATCGTATATGAGATATTACCAGACATTATTTATCCATTTATTTTTATAGGCTACATGATCTGCAAAATGAATAATCATCCTATCAGTTCACTATATTTATGCTAATATTTAACTGAACTTGTAAAAGAATAACACTTGTAATATATTTTTATTATTATTTTTTTAAAGATTTTATTTATTTATTCATGAGATACACAGAGAGAGGGAGAGAGAAGCAGAGACACAGGCAGAGGGAGAAGCAGGCTCCATGCAGGGAACCCGATGTGGGACTCCATCCTGAGACTCCAGGATCACACCCTGGGCCGAAGGCAGGCGCTAAACCACTGAGCCACCCATGGATCCCACACTTGTAATTTAATATCCATTAATTAGCAAAAAATAACCCTAAAAAGGAAAGCCATTCCTATTTTATGTGTATTTATTGAACATTTACTATTTGCAATAATGTTCTAGCTCTCAATTTTAAAAATGAGCAAAAGATTTGACCTATTTTATGTATATTTATTGAACACTTATTATTTGCAATAATGTTCTAGCTCTCAATTTTAAAAATGAGCAAAAAAATAAAAATAAAAATAAAAATAAATTAAAAAAAATAAAAATGAGCAAAAGATTTGAACAGATTTTTCTCCAAAGAACATATACAAATGGTAAATAAGTAAGCGAAAGCTGCCTCACATCATTAGTTCTAGGGGAGTAAGATTGAAACCACAATATCTATTCACAACACTAGGATGGCTAAAATAAGATAAGTAATGAGGAGAAATAGGAATCCTCACACATTCTTGATTGGATTTTAAAATGTTATAGCTTCCTTGGAAAATAGTTTAGCAATTCATTGAAATGTTAAGCATAAAGTTAGATGGGACTCAGTAATTCCACTCCTAGGTAATATTCCCAAGAGAATTAAAAACAGGTGTTCAAACATGAAACTACACAAATGTCCATATCCAAAGTATTTATAATAAGAAAAAGGAGAAGCAACTTGAATGCCCATCCACTGATGAATTTGATTGAAAAACGTGGTATATTCATACAAAGGAATATTATTCAGCTATTAAAAGAAATGAAGCACTAGTTCATACTGCAATACTGTTGAAGCTTAAAAACATTAGTTTCTGTTTATATGGTCCTGTACAATGCAATTGTGTGATTCCATACATTTGAAAACTCCAGAATAGACAAGTCTATAGAAACAAAAGGTAGGACTATGTTTTTGTGTGGAGTCAAAGGAGAGAGTTGTTGAATAGGGGGTTACTACTAGTGCATACAGATTTTCTTTTTTGGGTAATAGAAATGTTTTAAAGGTTATTCTAAAGGTTTGAGTATACTTTGAGTATACTAAAAACTACTTTGTTGTACACTTTCAATGAGTCAAATTCTTGGTACATGAATTATCTCAGTAAAGTTGTTAAAAGACAAAGAAAAACAAAATAATGGTAATAAGAACATGATTATATTTATTAATAACATGGCTTTTGCTAAAGAAATTTAAAAGCATTTGTTTTCTTAAAATATTTCCACTAATTGGTCTTCTGACCTCTCTTGCTAACATTTTTGGCAGACTGTGAGTTTGAAACCAGTCTCCATTTGATACAATTAATTGCCTATTAATTCAATAAAACAGATGACTAGAAAAAGCATTATGCTCTAAATAAACCAAGAAAACTTCTCACTATTATTTTTCAAAGGTTAACAAGCTCATTCAAATTGCACATTTTGAAGAAAAAAAACAGTGTGATTTGTTATAACTTTGAGAAAGCTTTGAAAAAATATCTATTATTTTTTTATTTAGTCTTTTAATGACTAGTGTATGAAGAGTAATCCAAGAGAGGTCATATAAATTGAACACATCATATTTACTGGGAGCTATGGAAATATTCTTTTAAGATAACAAGTAAAGAACTTACCTATTTGTGGGTTGAAATGTGCTGATGATTCCATGAAGAAGACTTAAACATTATTAGATTTTAATTTTAATTTTGTCTAAATTTACCTTCCATGTGAATGGCAGTTTTTTAAAAAAAATGGGATGACCATGATTTTTTTTTTTTTCTCAAAAATTACATAACATGAGTTTGGCCTGCCTTTCTTTTTTCTTTCTTTCTTTCTTTCTTTCTCTTTCTTTTTTGGATCCCACCTTCAAGTGATACCATGAAGTATTTATCTTTGATTTATTTCACTTAGCATAATGACCTCAAGTTCCATCCATGTAGTTACAAACAGCAAGATTTACTTCTTCTTGTGACTGAATAATTTTCCATTTGTGTATTGTGTCATTGAAATTTTCTTAGACAGTAGGTTATATGTTCCTAAACAAACAAATAAATAAAATATGTGAGGTGATGAATATGTTAATTAACTAAATGGGAGGAATACTTTCACAATGTGTATGTATATCAAAGTATACCATATATACTTTAAACATCTTACAATTTTATTCATCAGTTATACTTCAATAAAGCTAAAAAATTATGTACTAGGGATCCCTGGGTGGCGCAGCGGTTTGGCGCCTGCCTTTGGCCCGGGGCGCGATCCTGGAGACCCGGGATCGAATCCCACGTCGGGCTCCTGGTGCATGGAGCCTGCTTCTCCCTCTGCCTATGTCTCTGCTTCTCTCTCTCTCACTGTGTGCCTATCATAAATAAATAAAATAAAAAAAAAATTATGTACTAATCCCTTAGTCTTATATTTCTGAATATTACTTGTCTATTACAATACTTTCTCAATAAGCCCATGTATGTTTTTTTTTTTTTTGCCCTTCTATTTCTTTTTTTTTTTTTTTAAGATTTTATTTATTTATTCATGAGAGATACAGAGAGAGAGAGAGAGAGAGGCAGAGACACAGGCAGAGGGAGAAGCAGGCTCCATGCAGGGAGCCCAATATGGGACTCGATCCTGGGTCTCCAGGATCAGGCCCTGGGCTGATGGCAGGCGCTAAACCCCTGAGCCACCCGGGCTGCCCTGACTTTCTACTTCTGTGTACTGTCTTCTTGGATTCCATGACCCCCACCAATACCACCACGTGACATGTACACAAAACCACATTTTTAAATAAAATTTTAAAATTTAAATTCAATTAATTTACATGTAGCATACTATTAGTTTCAGAGGTAGAGTTCAGCGATCGATCAGTTGTATATAACACCCAGTGCTTATTACATAACGTGCCCTCCTTAAGGATGGGCATTGATGCCCATCACCCAATTACTGCTCTCTTCACCCCCCTCCCATCCAGCAAACCTCAGTTTGTTTCCTCTAAGAGTCTCTTACAGTGTGTCTCCCTCTCCTATTTTGTCTTGTTTTATTTTCCCCTCCCTTCCCCTATGCTTCTTTGTTTCATTTCTTAAATTCAACACATGAGTGAAATCATACAATTGTCTTTCTCTGACTGACTTATTTGACTTAGTATAATACTCTCTAGTTCCATCCACATCATTGCAAATGGCAGGATTTTTTTTTCTGATTGCTAAGTAGTATTCCATTGTGTATATATACCACATCTTCTTTATCTGTTCATCTGTCCATGGACATCTGGGTTCTTTTTGTGGTTTGGCTATTGTAGACATTGCTGCTATAAACTTTGGAGTGCAGGGGTCCCTTTGAATCACTCCATTTGTATCTTTCAGGGTAAATCCCTAATAGTGCAATTCCTGGGTCATAGGGTAGCTCTATTTTTAATATTTTGAGGAAACTCCACTGTTTTCCACAGTGGCTGTACAGTTTGCATTCTCACCAATAGTGTAAGAGGTTCCCCTTTCATCACATCTTTGCCAAAATCTGTCGCAAAGTTACAACTTTATGCTTCTTTTCCACCCAGAATACAAATGCTCAGATACAGGATAAATAATTTATAAATTAATTAAAACAACAAAAAGAAGATAAACCATTTCAAAATGTAATTTAGAAGAAAAAAAAAGAAAAAGAAACAAATGAAATCATGTGAAGGTAACATGTTTTTGAGAAATTATTATGGGATGAATTGAACTATTTGAAATGTTTAGTGTTTGCTAAAATCAAGGAAGAGAAGGTATTTATATTTTCATAGAGATTTCTACTTAAGTAAAAATTAAGTTAGCAGGTTACTTAGAGGCAATACTAAGGATATCAGAAAGGAAGAAAAAATTCTGACTCATTAAATAAAGGACATAAAACTTGAAGTTTTGTAAGGTTATGCCATATTTCAAATCTGGTTGTATCCTTTAATTGTAATATGCAGGGTATATTAGTTTTGACAAATAAGACAATGATCAAAAATCACTTTCACAGGCACCTGCTAGACAAATTATAAATATTGTAAATTATAATTAAAAGATTTGATGTTAATACAAAAGACACACCGACTTATGTAGCTCTCTGATTTACTACTGACAACTCTTTCAGAAATTTGGAAACTACTCCATTCCCAGTGGCATGAAATTCTATAGTAACCTAATTTCTTATCACAATATCTGATTGCCTATTCTCATCTGCAACTATTTGTTTTTTGTCTGCAACTATTTGAAAGATTGCTGTATTGTTATAAAACATTGATGGCTGCAACAAGAGAAATTCTCTCCACATAACTCATAAGCTAACAATAGGTTAGCAAAAACTTACGTGATTTTTAAAAAAAAAAATATTTAAGGTGTTTAAATCTAAGATATTTTGTAATTGCCATAAATTTTTTGTAATGATAATAACTAACTCAAGTAAACTAAAATCTACTTTGAATTTTTAGGTCTAACAAAATAAAGCTAGTAGCCATTTCAACAAACTATATATGAGAGTCTTATGACAAATGTTTATTGAATCCATTGATGTTCTAATAGCTTATTCATTGACATAATAGATGTATTATTCACAATTGACATTTTTCATTGTTAAAGTACAAAAGCAACTTGAGCAGGAATTATAATGTAGAATATTGGTAAATTCACTTAAATTTAATCCCAAACATTTATATGAAAATATATAAATGTGGTTAGATTATTTGCTATAGCATACATCCTGATTGCTCCAGTTAAGAGACTCACCAATCCACTTTTGACTTGTCTTCTCTTACTGTCAGTGTTGGAAAACTAAAAATTAAATTTCCCATCTACCACTTAGGAATAGCCAAGCCATGCCTGTGCAGAATTCACTAGCATGAGAATGAGTGCCACAAAGCAAATAAAGGATGGACAAGAGAAAATCCACACTGATCCTGGCATATTGAGCTGCTTCTCCTGCTCTAAGCTGCCTCTTCTCAAAATTTCACATTATGTGAAACAAGCTAATTTTACAAGTTGTTTACTACAGAATAGTAAAGCTATTACTATGTATTCTTTAATAATATATACTAATTTAGATCTTTTAAGCAGTACACTTTTTCATGCATTTGTCACTGATAGGAATATGCAAGTCTGAAGTAACAGAAATGGCACATCAATAAAATCAGGACTTCCATCTTTTGAACTTCATATCTAAAAAAGTATTTTATCTTTTCAGGGAATCTTTTACCTTTGATAATATGATAAAAATATATATAATTATAAAGAACTACTAAATACTTAGTACCTATAATATGCCAAGGGTCCTATGTTTTTACATGCATCATTTGTTTTTTTGACTCTTCACAACAACCTTGCAATAGAGGTAAATAAACATTTATTTTTCAAAAGGCAAGTTGAGATTAGAGTGGTTAAACAATCTGCCTAAATTCATGTGGCCAGAGAAATGACAGACTGGATTTCTACCCACAATTCTGAAGAACAGTCCTTGTTCTTTCCATGGTATTCCCACTTCCTCTGAATCTTGTTAATTCAGAACAAATTTGAACATTGCTGTTTTCCCTTTCTGCCAGTAACCAAAATAATATTTCAAATATATTTACTTGTCTGTTTTTTATGGTTTACACTCTCATTCTGAAAAGAAAAAAATATTGTCCCATAAATGATTGTCTTTTAATGTGCTAGCTTCCCACACTAATCTGTCCTGTGAAGATTGATGGTGGGATGAATTTAGCAGTGAAGGGAAAATACATATTATGACATAAGCTCAAAGAGAAGTCTCTAATGAGTGCCATTTCTTCTAGTATACAGATTTCCACCAAATATTCCTGCATTCTATGCTTATTTGATGAGAACTTGTAATGTGTCAGATGTTATGCTGCATCTTGAGGATACATGTAAAGCAGAGATTTCTCCCTTGAGGTACTTACAGTGTACCCGAGGACATGCCTTTTTGCTGTACATGTGACAGTACTATGAAAGGGTCAAAACATCTAGAAACGTTTTTGTATCTTATGCTCTTACAATGGCTCCTATTGGACCATCACATGGTAGGTAAAATCTAAGCCAATTCTTCCCTCACAGCTCTCCATCGAGGCTGTGTCTAATTAAAGGAAGACTTGCTTGTTAGGGAGGTGTTTCCAAGCCATGTGCCTCCTTGCATCCTACTGGAAGGAGTGCTTTTCCTTAATTCATGAAGACCAAGAAAGTGGTAGATCATTGGTATATCAGAACATACCCTCATATTGTTTTGCATGAGCCAAGAGGCTTATTTCAAGTAACGGCTAAGAATCTCACCTTTGTACAGAAGTTCTTTGGTCAAAAGGATAAAGAGCTGTCCAGAATAAGATACATATATATGTGGGAAGTCAATAAAATGTGTACAAGCAAGTTGAATTCAGGAAACAGAGTGTAGTACACAGGAAGGTGTAAAGGCTGCACGTATATGGAGGGAATCGGATCTTGAAGGCCTCATGTCCCACAGCTAGAATGTCAGGAGTGTACATTTTAAATTTTTTATTTATTTACTTATGATAGTCATAGAGAGAGAGATAGAGAGGCAGAGACACAGGCAGAGGGAGAAGCAGGCTCCATGCACCGGGAGCCCGACGTGGGATTCGATCCCGGGTCTCCAGGATCGCGCCCTGGGCCAAAGGCAGGCGCTAAACCGCTACGCCACCCAGGGATCCCAGGAGTGTACATTTTAAACTGAAATAGTCTCCAGCCATGAAAGGATAGATAACCATACCAAACCATAAGTTAGGCATTTACTCATAAGAGGAATGACCTTACATATTTTAACTTACTGAATCAGAATATAACCTAAAGGATGAAAAAAACAATAGTGATGCATAGGAGAAAGTCTCTGTTTTCGAGATGAAACTGGAATTTGTCATTTTGATATTATAAAATAAAATGGATAATAATTTGGAAAGAACTGCAGAGCTCAGGTTATCAATAATTTTTCAAATTTATAACACATGACACATATCCATTCATGGGTAAAATCTATTTAATATGCAATGTAGTCTAATAAATTTTAAAGTAATAGAACATAAAAAGTTTTTTGATAAAACTTGAATTTTTATAATGCAATGCACCTTTAAGAAATTACCACTTATTGTGGCTTTTTTTTTTTTTTTAGATTTTATATATTTATTCATAAGAGATACAGAGAAAGAAGCAGGGACATAGGTGGGGGAGAAGTAGGCTCCTCGCACGGAGCCCTATGAGGGATCGATCCTTGGACCCAGCATCACTACCTGAGCTAAACACACACATTCAATCCCTGAGCCACCCAGGCATCCCTCCACTTCTTGAGTTTTGGTGTAGCATCAAAGAATATCTACAATTATCTGAAAAGGCTATTAAATGCTCCTCTAATTTCCAGTTATGAATGTGTGTAAGGCAATGTTTTCTCAAGATACATCAATCAATACAATATTTAGTAGTAGATTGAAAGTCAAAATAATGAAAACCCAGTTGCCGTCTATTATCAGATGTAAGAAGAGATTTGCAGAAATGTAAAATACTATATTTTCACTAATTTTTTTGTATCCTGGAAAACAGGTTTTTTTTTTTTTTTACCATAAAAATATTACATTAGCATGTACTGAAATTATCATTGTTTTTAAATGAATGAACAAATAATTTTAAACCTTTTCAGTTTTAACTACCTATTCAGTAATATTGATAGGTATAATCAACATGAACAAAGGCCTTGAGTCTCTCAATTTATTTTGAGAGAGTTATTTATTTATTATGGAGGTATTACTGGCATATAATGATCTGCACATGTAAATAAATACAATTTGAGGAATTTTACATAAGAATGCACCTGTGAATCCATCACCAAAATTAAGATAATACACATATTCATCACCCTAAAAGACTCTTCATGCCCCTTGGTAATCCTTTCATGGCTTTTGGGGTCTGTTTTTTGTCCATCTATATTAGTTCTATTCTGTTTTCTGCTGTGTATTAGGCTAGCTCTAATGTCTTAAGCAAACCTTTGACATCAGCGAGTTTCAGAACAAGAATAATAATTTCAGGGACGCCTGGGTGGCTCAGTGGTTGAGCATCTGCCTTCGGCTCAGGGTATGATCTCGGGATCTGGGATGGAGTCCCGCATCAGGCTCCTTTTGAGGAGCCTGCTTCTCCCTCTGCCTATGTCTCTGCCTCTCTCTTTCTCTGTGTCTCTCATGAATAAATAAATAAATTAAAAAAAATAATTTCAGCTGTTTGCATCCAAGATGTTGTAAACATCAGATGAAGCAATATTATCTGTTTTTGTTTGTTTGTTTGTTTTTTGTTTTTTTAAGATTCATTTGAGAAAGAGAGAGAGAATGCACTCCAGTTGGGGCAGGGGGAGGAGCAGAGGGAGAAGGGCAAGCTGACTCTGTGCCGGTTATGGGATTCCATCCCAGGACCCTGAGATCATAACCTGAGTTGAAATCAAGAGACCAACGCTGAACTGACTTGAGTAACCCAGGCACCTGGAGCAATTATTATTGTTTTTGGAATCCTTTGATAACTGAGAGCCCTCACTAATTATAATTGTCAAATATTCAGATGGCATGTACATGGATGAAGTTTAGAATTAGAGAATTACAGAATTGTTGTATAGTGAAGGTCAGTTAACTCTGGACTATGGATTTTCTTGTCCATTCTTCTTTCTTGTGATACTACAGATAAAACTAAACTATTTTCACCCATAAGATTAAATGACCTCAATATTTCAAATTATTATGATAAAAACCAGTAAGAGAATCAAATAAATATCATAAAATTTAAAAGGAAAAAAGTGCCAATGTCTTTGTTTAGTAGTTAGGATAAAGATCAGGAAGAGGTGATATATAGCATCTTTGGATAGAAAGGTCTTGTGTTTTTGTTGATTATGACAAGCTCAGCATGACTCAATACTCTGATCATGCCACTGAAAATATTATCATAACATAGTATAAATTGCATTAATCAAAGTCTCATATCCAGATAAAGAAAGTTATTCATCTCATCTAATATGTAGTTCACACTTGAAATAATTTCTCTAATACTGTACACCACAGTGTAAAACAGACATTGGCAAATTAGCATGTGTTCAAAACAGTGAGGTGTCTGAAAACTCTGACATGTTAAGGGAGATGAAAGGAACCAGAGGATTTTAGTCTAGAGATAAAAAAAGACTTAGGCGAGCCACCATAGAAGGTTTTAAATATTTAAGTAGTTATTCTATTGGGGAAAGAATAAATTATAAGTATTTTATACATCTTTCAGACATCATCAGTATATGTTTTATTAAAGTTTTAGTGAAGCAGTTGCAACTTCTTATAAAGGAAGATCTTTGGAACAATGAATGACCTGCAGCAGATTACATAGTGAGATCACCTTTATTTGAAACCTTCTTGAGTAGCAGCTACTTCATTGTCTATGTTGAATGTTTGGTTAGCACATGGATTTGACAGTGTCCATAATTTGAAAAGGAAATTTAGAAAAAAGGTTAAAACACAAATGACAAAGTTAGTCATCTGCTAAAATTACATGAGCCATTGTCCCTTAATATTATATGAAGAAATATGGGCACCTACAGTCTTAAAGCAAGATTGCAGTGAGATTCCTACTAAAGAATCTAAACCAATCTGGGATTTCTGTTCAATATAGGCTCCATATAGGATGCTATCTAATTTACTTGATTGATTACAGCATTTTGAGGGCCTTGAATATAAAGATAGATAAATAACTTTAGATTCACAGTAATGAATAAAGCATTTGAGAAAGATATAGACATGGAGAGGAAAATATAAACACTCATGGAAAGAGATAATAAGAAAAGTTGAGTCCTAAGAATATCAAAGGAACTGAGGTGCAAACCCATATATATGAGAGAATGAAAAAACTGGGTCACCAGATCTTCGGTTAGATCACCACATTGGTATTAGACATGATGGCCTAAATAATAATTTGAAATTTCAATTTTCAGTAGCATCAGTGCAGCCATTGAAAAACTTTTCTTTGCTTTTACCCTCCTGAGTCACTTAATACTAATCCTGAAGTGATCTGAGATTGTCTCTATTATTTGAAATCTAAGAAATCCTTCAGTATATGCTTTTATGTACAAAGGTTTAAACTGAGATATGTGTAATGGGATTTGTAAGGGGTCTAAGAAAAGGAAATGGAAGACCCAGGTTTTAATGGATACATGAAATTAATGCATTCTGAACATCCTCCAGCTGCATCACTCCCCATTCAACATTTTTTTTTTCTCAGTAACTAGTTTTGTTATAGTTAGACCTGTGAAAATTACTCCTTAACAATATATTTACAAATATGGCCCAGGGACTACTTACATTGGAATTACCAAGGGTATTTGTTGAAAATACATATTCCTATGCCTAATACTACTGAATCAGATTCTACTGAATCCTAGTCTCTGGAGGTGAGTCCTAGGAGTATGCATTTTAAGCAATATAATTTTTAGGCACACAAAATTTGAGAACTACTGCCTTATATAAAGAGAATGTGCTGACCAGTCATTATGAACATGCCCTAGCTTCTACCAAATACCACCTCCTCACTACGTCCCTTAAATCTGGTGGTGGCAAATGTGGGGGCTTCCATCTGAGAATGTCTAGATTCCCTGTTTCACGGTTGCTGTTGTTTTGGAGTATTTCATCATTTGTCAAACTAATTCCTTGCATTTCAACCTTTCTGGTTTATATATTCAGAGTGGTTTCATTTTTTCCTGTTTGTGTCCTAACACCAGTTCTAGGATGGCCAGTGCTCCCAGATTTCACAGGCATCTGATCTCTCTTTTATCAAAAAGATACCTGCTTGGGTAAAAGGCCATTTGAAAGAAATGTTAGAGTCCATTTTTAACTTTGAGTTTCTAGGAAGTTCTGCCTATTTTCAATGGCTAGCCATTGAAAAAAACTATGCAAGAAAGGCAAACGAGAAAGCCAAATTCCATGTGGCTTTTTGACTTGGCTGTGTACAACCCAAATCAGAGATGTGTAGCTTTGAACAGAGTAAGTAGATGTACTGTTCTTCTCTGGGGTTCAGGGTCTAGCTCTTTAACACAATTGTATAAGTTATCACTAATGCAAAAGACTCTTTTCCCCACTGAAAACAGAGAGGTACCTCATGAACATGACTGATAAATGGAAACATTTCAAAGTTATGAATAACTAATCAAAGTGGAGGCTATCTTGACATTTTATAAATCCTACAGAATGTCAAAGAACATTTAGTTTTCAAGTTAGATCTCAGAGTAGGTTGGGAGAGTTACTTATTTCTCTAAGTGCAATATCATGTTTAAAAGATTTTAATGTTATTTCTTTTAACTCATGGAGGAAAAATATGGAAAATTTATTCTAAAATCATTTCTAGCTCATCAAGTTAAAGCAAATATACTGTGAGAAATGTAGGACATTATTTTTTACAGGTTAGATTCCTGTTTGTCCTGAGAAGGAGTACAAACTATAGTAAAGACTTCTTTAGGGCAATCAAATGACCTCATTTGCTAAAAGCATATTCATTCTTTGAAAAAACATAGTATTAGTGGTTTTTTGTTTTGTTTTGTTTTGTTTTGTTTTGTTTTGTTTTGTTTAATTCTACAGTGTGTTCAATGGTAGAGTCACAGAAATGAATAAGACATGTTCCTATACTGGGCAATTGACCAGTAATTGAAAGTATAAAGAAAGTCAACAGTGGTAATACAAATGAATAAATGAAAAGATTAAGGTTTTGGGTTTTTGGGTTTGGTTGATTTTCTTCTTTTTAGTTTTATGGGGAATGAATCAGTGGAAGGAGACACACCAGCTGGAATAAGGAGGCAATTTTGTTGGGCATGCTAGATAATTTAGATAGTACTATTTTTATCTTTCATTCCTCAGCCATCTTAAGAAGTAGGTATCAACACCCTTATTTTACAGATGAGTGAACATGATTAAGTCATTTGCCAAAGGCAATTTTCAAGTTCCCATTGTAGGCTACCTGCCATTTTTTTTTTGATCTCTAAATACTGGATTGTTTCAAAGCTGAGTCCTTACACCTCTCCTCCATATATACTTACTCCTTACGTCAGTTTTTCCCACTTTTCATGGTTTTAAATATCATGCCACGACTGTGTTGACTACTGTCTCCTCTGCACTCTATACTCACGGATCCAACTGCCTAAATGACATTTACACTTGGGTGTATAACAGGCACTTAAACTTAATGTATTCAAAATTGAACTTCTGATATCTCTTATATCTCAGACCACCTCCTTCTGTCCCTGTTTTAGTAAATATTAACTCCATCTTTCTAATTTTTCAGCTCCAAAACTTTGAGTGGCTTTTGAATTCTTTTTTCTTGTAAAGCCCATATCCAAAGTTCTTTGTTTCCTCAACATGTATCCAAATTTTGAATACTTCTCTTCACTTTTTTTCTCTGAGGTTTCTTTTACCCTATGAAGAAGGTTTCACTAAAATAGATGGATCTATCTATCTATCTATCTATCTATCTATCTATCATCTATCTATCATCTATGTAATCAATACTAGCTTCCTGCATATGTGATCTGTACAGTCTCAAAGGGTCCCAAGTTCAGAAGGACCTATGTTTGGTTTAATGTTCTGCTGCCACCATCTTGAAATTCTTCAAAATTTTAATCTTTGAACTTGTGTTTTTTAAGTGAAGTCCAATGGGAGAATGAAACGCACATATCAGCAGAGGAGATAAATGTTTATGCAGAGGATATATGTTTGCTGCCTTTTTTGTCACCCCATTCACATACAGCTTTTGTGATGTTCCTTGAGCACAGGATTCTGGTGGAATCATAATGCATGAAAGTTCAGTAAGACTTAAACTGAGTACAAGGGAAGCATGTTATGTCTGTGGCTGTTTAAGTGGAATTACTGACAGCCTTAGGAGGCCACACTTTCATTTAAACCAGAATTTGTTTTCAATACAGAAAGAAGATAACAGTTTTCAAAGACAAATGAACAACTAAGAACTCCTAGTATATCTTTTCTTAGTCTTGTACTTCCCTCAATTAGCCAACCACTTATGAAAATGATGACATTGAGTGGGAAAGAATTGAAAAGACTGGAGCAACCCATTGTCCTTTTTCCTTTTAACAGTGCCTTATTAATGAGTAAACTGAAATTAGAGAGTATTGGTTGAATATACCTGTACCTAAAGTAAAATAAAACCAGCTGACTTAGTGTGTGACCTTTCCATCATTTTGGTAAGAAAAAATATACCTGCATGTCCCAATTATGAAATATGAGCTGAGTAATTTCAGTGATTCCACATATTTATTAAGTGAGGTTATTTACCCTTAAAACTGCCTTTGTGCAACACAAAATGAACAGTAATCATGCTGTTTTCTTTGCTTTTTGAATGAGTCTCCACATTTCTATTTTGTACTAGATTTTACAAATTATGTAGTTGGTAATGATAAATGTATGTTCTGTGTTTGTATATATTATATATTGTAATATATAAATAATATATTTAATTAAATTTATAATAAATAAAATTCAATATAAATGAATTTAATATATATTAATACTATAAATACATATTCAATATATAAATATACATACACACACACATATCTTCCTTCCTTGCCTCATTGTAGTCCTGACTTCATTGTGTGAATATATTGCAATACATTTATCCATTCCTCTTGTTGATGGACACTTGGGTTGTTTTGTTTTTACTGTAATGCAGAAGGCCTCCTGGGATGCCTGGGTGGCTCAGCGGTTGAGCATCTGCCTTTGGCTCAGGGTATGATCCTGGAGTCCCGGGATAGAGTCCCACATTGGGCTCCCTGCATGGAGCCTGCTTCTGCCTATGTCTCTGTCTCTGTCTCTGTCTCTGTCTTTGTCTCTGTCTCTCTCTCTCTTTCTCCGTGTCTCTCATGAATAAATAAATAAAATCTTTGAAAAAATGCAGGAGACCTCCATAATATTCTTGTACAATTCTTTTGTAAACATATGTATTTTTTTCTTTGATAAAAATCTGGAGGTTGAATTGTTCAGACATAAAGTAGATATATGTCTATAGTAAGCATTCAAACAAGTCTCTAAAGCAGTAGTATTATTCACATTCCCATGAACAATGTATGGGATGTTCAGCTACTCCGTATAGTTGCAAACATTTAGTTGTATCAGTATTTTATATGCTAGCAGTTTTAGTGAATAATAAATGTTATATTTTTGTGAGTTAATGTGCCTTTCCGGATGTCTACGGGACTTATTGGCATTTGTGAATCTTTTATACAGAGTATATTTATTATTTTCACCATTTTTTATTGGATTGTTCTCTTACTGGTATAGATTCATAAAAGTTCTTCACATATTCTGCGTAAAAATTGTTGGTCAGATATATGTATTGTAAATATTCTCTTTCAATCTCACCAATGAAAGACTAACTTCACAGTTACTCATGACAGTCTATTCTTTCTTTCCTGGGAATTGTATGATTTTAACTGGCAGTATCACTTAGAAGATGCTTTGTTTCCCACAATGGATGGATATCAGCATAACAGAAAAAATATATTTTAGTTTAGAAATCCCACCTAAAAATTGATGCAAGTTCTCCATTCAAACTAATGATTAAATAAAATTTCAAAAGTGATAGTTCAAGTGCCCTCATAGGAACAAAAACATTCTCTTTTAACCACAAGAGAAATGTGCAATAAATAAATTATGCCATTCAGTGAAGTGTGAACTCAGAATGTAATTATTAGCATTACCATTTAAATGGCAACTTTGTTGAATATTTTACTGGAAATTTATCTTAACAAAATAGCCAACATGACTTCTGATTACAGGTTATTAAATGTGTCTATTACATCTGGATGCTTATTTTCATTAAATAGGTCACATAATTTCTAATTTTGTATCTGCAAAAGGTACCTGGAAATGGATGGTTATGTCTTATGTCTGAGGTACCTAAGTAAGATAATTTTATTTCCCTCAGAAATAACATTTCATCTCTATTATTTCTTATTTCATATTTTACCAAAGTTTAATTTTAAGAAACTCTATGCATTTTTCTTCAATATTGACTCTGTATGAGGATATCATAGTGAAAAGCTTGAGCTCTAGATTCAAACACTGGGCTCAAATCTTGACTTTGTCACCTCCTAGCTTTATACCCGGGCAAGATATTTAACTTCTCTATGCCTTGGTTCTTCATCTCTAAAACAGGGATATTGAATGCACTTATCTTGTAGGAATATTCTGAGGTCAAATAAATTAGTCTTAAATTAGCCTATGTGTATGTGTATATTTGTGTATATGTTTATAATGAATTAAAAGATGGTTTAAAAATCCATACACCTGATTTTTTTTAAATTACTGAATACTCTTGGGCTGAAGAAGAAATTGGAACTGACATTATCTTATACTTAGAATTTAACATAATGAAAACTTATCTTATGTAAACAAGGGAAAAAGGGAAACCTGATTAGAGACTTGGTAAAGAAGATGAGCAGATGATTCACAAAGAAGTGCCATTGACTTAAGAGGGTATGAAAATGTTCTTAAACTCACAATTAGAGAAAGTCAAACAGCAGTGAAATACATCTTTACACCTTAGTACAAAAAAACTAGAAAGTTAGATAAAAACAACATTGACAAGGATTTGGGTAATGAGAATTTTTTTAAGTCTTTTAAATTATTATGACGGGAACATAATTTGGAGCAACCATTTTGGAAAATAATCTGCCTATACTAAATGAGCCTAGATATATATTTTCTCATGCTCCTGAAGAATAAGTTCTAAGTATACATCCTAAAGAAATTCTTGTACACACAAATGCCCATGTTGAAAATCATGTAGGGGAGATAAATACATGATTTGTTATTGTGGGCACTGTGAAATAATGTGTATTAATAAAAAACAATAAACATTGTGCAAAGAGTATCCAGTGCTTTTAGGAACTTTTGACTGCCAGAATTGCTCTTACTTCCCTTAATAGGGATTAAGGGAAAGATTTATGAATTCCCAAAGAAGACTCTCTATGAGTAAAGATGGTAAAGCTAGTCCAGTAGTCTGATAGATCTGTACTTAAATTTGATAGACTTACCTGGATGTGGAGCTATTTTTATTACTTGATATTTTTATCAATGGATAAATGCACATTTTGTTTGAATCCTTTTCTTGCTTTGAGGAAAAGGGACAAAACTTGCTATGCAATAAAAAACCTGAAACTCCATTGGGAATGCAAACATGAAGCAACCTTGGCAGATTTTTACACTGAAGGAATGAAAACCCACCTTGACTAACAAGATTGTAATCTCTGTAGTGTCCAAAATGCTTCCTGGAGGATCTTTGGACTGAGACTCAAAAAAAAAAAAAAACAAACAAAAAAAAAAACAACAACAACAAAAAAAAAACCACCTGAGAATGGTTGGGTTTGAGTGTGCCAAGCAAAACTAGAGGGTATTTTAATACCTTGAGTGGTTTTTTTTAAATAAAATTAAAATAAAAGATAAAAAAAAAAATAAAAATAAATAATAAAAAAAATAAAAATAAAAGATAAACTCGTTTATTATTTTAAGCAGATGTTGCAAATAACAGCAGACCCTGGTAATTAAATAAGCAATAAACTCCTCTTCTCCACCTACCTTCGAATTTTTTTAACTTACCATTTTTATTTTTTTTATAACAATTGACAGAATGTTTAAAACTAGATTTATAAGTCATCTGCTGCCAATCTATAGGTCAATTTTGTGCATTATTTTACCTTATTTTTGGACATTATGTTACATAACTATTTTAGATCATCTTCCAGCTTAAAAAAATCTGCTTCAAAGTTTTGATATCTTCTCCTATTTCACATTTTCTCCCAAATTGTCTTAAGCCTTATCTGGAATAAGGCAGGGCATAATTAAGCAAATAATAATAATAATAATAAAAAATAAACAATCCAATTGGGATCTAAATAAGAATATGTAAAACTACTTTAAGAATTTACTGCTACCATTTATGGAATGAATAAGTCACAGGAAGAAACGGTACAACATAGGGAATATAGGCAATAGTATTGCAGTAGCGTCAAATAGGGAAAAATGCTAGCTACATTTGCAGTGAGCATAGCATGAGCTATAGGGTTATTGAATCACTATTTGTACACCTGAAATTAAAGTAACATTATGTTTCAACTACACTTCAATAAAAAAAAAAAGAATTTACAACAGAGAGGATTTATTTACTCTAAGGAGTTGGTTGTGTAGGTGGTGGCAATGTGGATAGAATGGTGAGGTAACAGATACTAGCAACAGCAGGAAATCACTACCATCTGTAGGCTGTGGAGACAAAGGAAGGAGGACGATGTTAGAGTGGAGAAGCCAGTGCTGTCCAAAGGGGCTGGAATCCACTGGGTCTTTCTGGTGGGAGCTGGAGCCACAAAACAGGTGGCAACTGTTGGAGGAGTAGCTGAGTTGGGGGAAGGGTTGCATACTCTGGCTTCTCCTAATCTCCCATTAACGGAACTCAGTGAATCTGAGAAAATGTGGTCTGCAAGTCTTGACCTGTGAACAGAGCAGAAGTCAGGAGGGCAAGGAATAAATGTAAGAGCAAAGAAGCCAGGATTATCTCAACCATTTGATAAACAGCCCCTTCAGTGTTTCTAGAAATTGTTATTTTTTGCATTGATCTCTTACGTAGAAGAAAACTGATAGCAAGGAAAAAAGGTCCCCAACATTTGATATCCCATAAGGAGTCCCCTCTGTATTTTACCTAGTATCTATAGACTGCCTTCACTGAGGAAAAATAAATCATGCATTGAGAGAGAAAATTTTTGGTGTCTCTTCTATAACAACATTAGTCCTATTGGATTTGGGACCCACCTTAATGACCTCATTTAACTTTAATTGCCCCTCGTCTCCAATTACTGTCATATTAGTGGTTAGGACCCCAATATATGAATATTGGGGGGACGCAGTTCAGTCCACAATAACATTCAAATTACTGTGACTTAGCAGTGACTTTAGGCTCTCTGGTAAAGAATCTGTGCCAAGGCAAAGAGTGTTCATCAAACCAGGCTTGACTCAGCAATAGATGGAGAATTGGAGAGGGAGGATCATCCTGGTTACTCTGAGTTGGCTTTATCAACCCACCTCAATTAGCTAACATCTGGTCCTGGGTATTTACCCTGGAGAAAGAAGACAATGTATTTGTAAAATCAAAACAAACTTTAACAGTTCCATGCCCAAGCCATCCTACTGTGAAACATGTACAGAAGAGCCCACAGAGGGAAAGAGAAGTTGTATCCCTACCCCTCCACAGTAGGGCATCTCAAAAAGGCCTGAATTGGGCACTCACTGGTGATGGCATCAATGTTTTGGGTAGTAGTTTTCAAAAGTCAAGGAGAGAATGCCCCAGGGAAGGATGGCCGAAAGAGTAGTTGCTTGAGTGTAGCTGTGACAATAGTCCTGGTACAGCAGCAGGCCGGTGGTTTGGGCAGTATTTTCGGTTCAGTAACTTGCAAGTGATACAAGCCCACTGAAAGTCACAGAGATGTGAACTGGACTGAATTGTGGGTATAGTACTGTCAAGAACCATAAAGGGTCTGAGAGCTGACATTGCTTCTCAGTGAATAAACTGGGTTGCCACAGTTTTGCAAATATTGGCAGAAGACCTGGTACTCATGGGTCTGAAACTAAGGACGTCATTACTCCTGGCACAGCAGTCATCATGAGCTTCGTAGTCACATCATTTCCCCTTGCCCCCTAAACCCCACAGGGTGAAGTGGGATGACCCAGGTATGGAGGTGCAGGCAGTGGCTTTGTGTCACAACCGAGTACTCCTGGCTTAGCAACCCTCACCTTTTCAAGGGGGCTCCTAGCCGACCTGTCCAACCTATGTACTGAAAGGAGACATTATTTTTATTATTTTGATCAGCAAACAAATCTGTCACTGCTCTAGAAGGAGATACCATCCTTATCTTCCAATTCCCTTTGTTATACTAACATCCTTGATAAGACATTTTCCAGCATAGAAGTCAAGGTCTTTTGCTCGGGAGACACACACCATGGAGAATTGTCTCCAAAAAGACATGACACCTCAAGTCTGGATGGGCTAGGGGCAGGAGGGGCTGGGGATAGTAGTAGTAGTATGTTCTCATTTGTATCCATAAGCTTAAGACTACCATACTTTAATACTTATAAAGGCAGCTGTGCAAAGCAGTTTTTGAATTTTTCATTTCCTTGGATTAACACTAATTTTTCTTCTCTTAACATGGAATCAGTTCTGAATATAAAATATAAAATAAATCTAAATAGTAATCTATGGAGGAAAGTGAGCAAATAAATGGACAAATTAATGCAGTATGTTCTTTTGCCCTTTGAACAATTAATATGCCTAGTCACTGAAGAGATTGGGCAATCAAACATGACAGTTTGTAAAGAAATTTCAAGTGGGAGATGAATTTTCTAGCACGTAATCCTTTGCGTTTTCTTAGAAGTGCTGGTCAGGAAAGGAAAGCATTTGTACTGGCAGCAGCGTCCTTGTTCAAAAGTGCATCTGGGACTGGGGAGAACGGTAAGGAAGACTGAGTGTAAAGTTTTCACAGGCCTTGAGATGCCAAAGATGGATGATAAACCCCCCCCCCCCCCCCCCCCCGGGATAGGTGGCTCTTTTCTTTGTGCAACAAATGAAATTAAAAAGGAAAAGAACCACTTCAAAATGTCTTTGGTTATGAACAGGAGCAAGTTATGAATTGGTTCAAATCGATGAGTAGCAAAAATATCTATGTCTGCTAATGATTTTTTTTTATTAAGTATATTGATTCTTTTAGATTTTGGAGGGATTAGGAATACATGAGTTTGGGGATCCTGGAAATGGAAAACCAGCAACTTAAGGGGTTTGAAATCTCTGGTTTGAGAATTAATCAGGAAGTTGGAGCTAGGTAGAAAGAGGACTCCTAAGAAGTCCTCTGAAGATATATGTAAGGGATAGGAAAAATAATATGGAACAGCATCCTTTTTTTTCTTTAATATTTATTTATTTATGATAGTCACAGAGAGAGAAAGAGAGAGAGGCAGAGACACAGGCAGAGGGAGAAGCAGGCTCCATGCACCGGGAGCCCGACGTGGGATTCGATCCCGAGTCTCCAGGATCGCGCCCTGGGCCAGAGGCAGGCACCAAACCGCTGCGCCACCCAGGGATCCCCCTTTTTTTTTTTTTTTTAAGTGAGGTTTATTGAGGTATAATCTACATTGTGCAAAATCCTCCTTTTTAGTTGTATAGCTCTATGAATTTTGATAAATGTATATGATCAAGTAAACATCACCACAAAGTGCCTGATACTTTGCTCCATAAACTTTCATGTCCTTTTATTGTCTATTCTTTTCCCCTACCCCGGCAACCACTGATCTGTTTCTGTCCCTATAATTTTATCTTCTATATTTCTATAGAGTTTTGCCTATAATATAAATTGGACCATACCTTTTGAGTTTGGCTTTTTTTTTTTTTTTAATTTTTTTATTTATTTATGATAGTCACACAGAGAGAGAGAGAGGCAGAGACACAGGCAGAGGGAGAAGCAGGCTCCATGCACCGGGAGCCCGACGTGGGATTCGATCCCGGGTCTCCAGGATCGCGCCCTGGGCCAAAGGCAGGCGCCAAACCGCTGCGCCACCCGGGGATCCCAAGTTTGGCTTATTTTACTTAACATCATGCATTTGAGTTCATCTATGTGGTTCCATGTGTTCATAGTTCATTATTCTTCATGTAGCATCGACTGTTGTTTTCTGTTTCATGCTGTGGTTACTCTCACCAACTTCCCACTCCATCCCCCAAATCTTAAATAAGTTTTATTAACTTATAAATTTAGTCTTAGCCTTTTATCGTTTTGCCTTGGAGAACTAGGCATATGTTTGTTCATGCTTTCTGATACTAGAACATAGCATAGTGGGAGATGATCCCCTAGTTGTTAGGGAGAGAAGTTTATAGTGAGGGAGATTAAGAGTGCAATCATCTGCATTCCCCTTTCTAGCTCATCTTTATGAATTTTCAAGGCAGGATTGTAATTCCTGCAACAACATAGGATCCACTTTGAATCATTTTATTTAGACCTTAAAGGAAAGAGTAATTTTAGTACCTAGGAAACTTGGGTCATCTTTGGTTATAGATGCATTGGAGGTTTCTTAAAATTGAAATATAATATTCCAAATCAAATCCAAACCATGATATTAATCTTTGTCCTATGAAGAGAGATACAGAGAGGGGTATTGTCTAGATTTTACTTCTCCTTTTGTTTATAAGCATTGGGATATGACCATTATATTCCTAAGCAAACACCATAATAAATAATAGTTCTTCAGAATAAAATTTATTTTATATTCGGCTTCAGAATATCTTATAGAAAATACTTTTTAACTTATATGTGAAATTTAAAAACAGGAAAAGGAGTACATACTAAAGTTTCTTATAGGAAAAAAACAAAAACTATTAAGGTGAAACTTATCCAAGTGATTTAACAAATCATCTCTTATGCATCTCACAAGTTCGACATCATTTCATGTTAGGTAAAAGAAAAATACATATATATCGTGCTAAAAGTCTTGAAAGGGCCAAGAAGCAGTCAAATTTGAGAAAACATTTTGCCTACTGCTATCATATAACCTTACTTAACAAAAGTAATATTTTCCTAGAACGTGAACCAGAGTCTAAGACTCACTAATTCACACTCCACTACCAGTTGAAGATTTGGGAATATATGACAGAATGAACTAATCTGAAAAATATTGTCTAATACAATTGAAGTCCCAATTCTGATGTTTTAATTTTTAAAATGATTTTAAAAACAAAATCTAGGCTCTGATTATATATTCAATACTTCGTAAGTTGTGTGAAATGAATGGGATTTTCTACAATGGAAAATGTTTCTATCATTTTAAAATATTCTCAAATGAGCTCATATTGTTGATAAAACTATCAGAAACAAAGAGTTAATCCTTCCATTGATGTGTGCCTAACAGAAATAAAATGACAGCAGTGACTCCTGGTAACATCGATCACTTAAAAAAGTTGTAAAAGATCTTTGTCTTTATATTTACATTTGATTAAAAAATAAAAATCCACTCCCCAGATACCACTTTTTTTTCCTTTTAACTCAAAATGACATATTGATCCAGGTGCTTAATTTTTAAAACATTTTCTTTTGAGAAATTAGTCTTCTGTCAACTCTGAATTCATACTACTCTACCTAAGAGGCTTGGCTTTCGTCTTTTATTCTGTGGTCTTCAGCTATGAGAAAGGCTGCTGCTTGTTTTTCTCTGTAATCATCTCCTTCCAAGTAATCCCTTTTTTCCTTATCTTCCTAAGCCTGAGTAAGCATTATATTTCTACTGTATTTTTTTTCAAACTATTTTATGTTTTGTTACATTGGTTTTCTTTACTTAAAAAATTATTTTTTAAAGATTTTATTTATTTATTCATGAGAGACACAGAGAGAGAGAGAGAAGGAGAGAAGTAGAGACACAGGCAGAGGGAGAAGCAGGCTCCATGCAGGGAGCCCAACATGGGACTTGATCCTGGGTCTACAGGATCATGTCCTGGGCGGAAGGTGGAGCTAAAACGCTGAGTCACCCGGGCTGCCCACATTGGTTTTCTTTAAAGGCCATATAGCATACTCATTAACTTTGTGCTATTCTTTGTTCCACACAGAAGGATTGACTCAGTTTAGGTAAGGGATATACTTTGAGATATTCTTTCCAGAGCAAGCCTGCATTATCTTGGGTCCTGTTAACACTGTTTCACCCAGGTTCCAAGTCAGGAGGAGTCATTTGCTGGTTCTTTCATTCAGGATTCAAAGTGTAGATAGAAGTGGAGGTAAATTTCTAAAGGGAGGTCAAAACTTCAACCTTGTCAACATGATCTTCTATCAATATTTTTAAGTAAACATTGTTTGCAGATATTTATTAAAACGTTGACAGCTTTTCAAAAGATACTTTGCCAAAAAGACACTGGATTATTTTATACAAATCCTTGACAATTTATAAGTAACCTCAATGGTTATCCAGTGTACAGATGAGCATCCTAAACCTCAAAGAGGTTAATATCACCCCAAGTTTGCACAGTTAAGAGAATAGCAGATTCTGGAGTCATTCATGTCAATTGACTTTGAGCCTGTATTCTAAAACTCTGGGCAACACTGATTCCTCAGAAAAGTAAATATGAATGGTGAAGATGCATCACTTTTCTCCAAGTTTCATCATTTAAAAAGTGATAAAGACAAACAACACACACTGACATTTTAACAGCAACAACAAAATTCCATTGTATGACTTTCAGACTTTCATTTTTTTCCCTGCCTTTGTCTTTTACATAATTCTTTAAAGTCTTGTGCTCTCAGCCAACCAAAGCCCTGCTTTGTTTCACTTTAAGAATTTTTCTGCTTTTATAATAAAAGGAAATTTTTTTAAAAAACAGCTTCTTTGCCTTGAACTAAATAAATTCCTGCTGCATGATACTGGAGAGGAAAATACGATGAAGAGATTATTCCATTCTTACCAACCCAGATCATCTGCTCAGTCCAGCTGAAGAATGTGCCCATAAGATACGTGTGTATCTTAATTTACTCCTATTTGGCTAAATAATTTTATCCAAGTTATTAAATTTACTTAGCCTTCAGTGTGTTATTAATAAAATGAGGCTAACATTTCTTGTCACACAGGACTGAAGGAAACAATATAGGAAAATCTCCTTAAAAGTATAGAAACCCATTAATGGCTATTATGTGTCCTCTGCACGGACTTCCTGCCCCCTCTACCTCAAATGAGTCATATACTTTCACCATAATGCACTATGCAATTGTCAGCTCAAGCAGCAAGCCATGAACCAGCCTTGTCTCCTCCAACGTCTCCACTTTCCATAGACCTCCTCTCACTCTGATCTCATTTGGCTTGACTTTGTATTTCCAATGACCATGGCATTTTGATGTTTTTGGTCACCATTTTTTTCTTTGCTGACTTTTCATAACTGAATTTACAATGACTGTATATCACCCTACAGGATGCCTGGTGGGAACTTCCTGCTTCTTTCCTTTTCAATTTGTGCCCGTGGATGCCAAATCTAACCTTAAACACATGGGCAGCTCCCTAGTTAGGGCATCTCAGACCCTGTATTCATTGTTTGTCAGGGAAACATTGAAATATCATTCCTTTTGTGCCACCTTGTTGGTGTATTTTAACACTTGAAAAAGAAAAAAAAAAAAGCTTGTGTTGATTTATTTCTAGTGTTTTTAGTACATAGTTGCGTAGTTGTGTATTGTTTTCCTAGTCAGAATAATATAATATACATAATGTGACTTAGAATCTGTTGCTATTAATGTTTTATTACGGCAAACGAAGTGTAGGAATTTTACTTCCATTTAGATTCCTTTGCCTTCCCTACTTTTACAATTTCACAGACTATTATTTCTTCTACATCTATTAAATGCTGCATCAGATGGTAAATTTTTCTTTTAATCATCAAATATTTATTAAGACTCTTGAGGAGAATAGTGTATTGTATTTAGCTTTATTTTTACCCATTCCAGATTTTTTTCTTTTTTCTGAAGGAGTAAACCTTCTTCTGTGATAATTTCCTTACTATTTACAGACATTCCTTTAGCCATTATTTAATGATAGATTTGCTAGTGACAAATTCTCTTAGGTTTCCTTCATCTGAAAATGTCTTTATCCTGAAGGATATTTTCATCAGATGCAGAATGTGTAGTTATTTTTTGTTCAGCACTTGAAAAATGTTGTGCCACTTTTTTCTGGTCTTTATGGTTTCGGATGAGAAACCCTCTGTCACTTGAATTGGTGTTCTCAAATAAGCAGTGCATCGTTTCTCTCTGCTGCTTTCAAGATTTTTTTCTTGTCTTTAGTTTTCGGAGGTTAGATTATGATGTGTCTTGTCCTGGATTTCTTTGGGTTTATCTTATTTGGGGTTTGCTCAACACAACTGCACACAGAGAAACACACACACATGCATACATGTATATGTACTCAGAGATCTCCTTGAAAAGGAAAAACAGCTCGAAGATATTGAGTTTAAAGATATTGTGAGTTTAATTTTCAATCTCTGTAAGTCATACAATTGAATAAACTCTAGTAGATTAATGGCCTGTAAATTTAAAACTATTCCAAGCTGAAAATAATAATTACATTTGTACTACTTCTGGATCACAAGTGACTCATTAAGCATACAATTAAGCTCTAATATTGATTTTACACAGAAGTTGTAGAGAAGTTGAGAAAATTCATCTGTAAATGAGTATTTGATTCGAGACTAGTGTTGTTTTGTGATTTTAAAAATTAATCTAGAGAATTCCTTAAAAATGCTACCTTTTGAAATGTGTCAAAATTTATCTTTTGAAATTGCTTTCAAAACAAAATTGGAAAGCAATACTTTTATATGCAGTTGGTTGAATTTTCAAGGCCACAAAATCATATGTACAAAGTCAGAAATTTCTTTATGTGTCTAAAATATTTTTACTTGATTTTGGTACAGCATTTCCTCTATTGGTAGAAAAATAATCTGCTGATTCAAAAAAAACTCATGGCTTCTAGTGTTTTCTGGATACTTAATCAGTTCAGTAATTTTGATCCTCCCCCTTTCCTCCTATTTTTGCCAGATAGTAGTCTAAATTCAAGATCAGGTAGGTGATAAATGGCACACTGAAAGGAGTAAAGGCAGAGCATATAAAGATGGGATTATTTACAGAGGTGTGGTTAAGGTGAAGGGGTATCAATAAGGGATGATGAATCACTCTAGGATTCAGAGAGGGGAAGTTGTTACTACCCCTATACCTAAAGAAACAACAGAAAAGGCAATACCAGGAACCTGCTAAAAATGAATAGTCTTAGATCATGGAGAAGAAGGTAGTTACTGTCAAAATTTGTCTTGTGAGAAACAGAGTGAGGTGACATATGGAGGGGGTAAGTGGAGAATATAAGTAAATGCCATGACCTATTTCTCCTTCTCTCTCTCTCGCTCTCTCTCTTGTTTATGTATTGCTAGTGGTTCTTATTGTTCAAATCTAAGTGTGATCCAAATGGCAACAGAGCCCAAAGGAGGCAGTCTATGCAAGTAAGCCTTAGGTCCAAGGCAGTGCAGAAAAGAATAGATCTGGAGAGATAAATGAGAAATTTCAGTCAAGGGCTCACATATTATTCTCATACAGAGGAAAAAAAATACCTCATCCTTACATCAACAAGCATCTTCTTGGTTTCTACTGTGCTGTGTAATTCCCACTGTTCTTTAATCATGGGGTCTTATTTCCATTGCTCAAGTTTTGGGTCCTGTGCCTTCTATCACTGAACATTTAGGCTTCCTGAACCTTCCTCACTGCAGGTAAACAACCCTTAGACATCCCTGGGCTCCTCTTGGGGTGGAGGTGTGGGAACATGCTTGTGGTTCTCTGAGTGCATGAAAATTTAGGGGGCAGTAAGGATTTCTTTCTGCTAGTTCATACTTTGACATTCATTCTTGGACCTTTCTCCTTACAGCCTCCAGCGTAAGAAAATAAGACATTAATATGTCGGCAAATTGAATTTTAAAAATTCAAAAATAAAATCAGAGAGGCTTTCTGGCTAAATTAAACAAAAAAGACATTAGTCCTTCTGTAGTTAATTTTCCTCTCAAACTATTGGTCTTTGGTCAACTACTCTTGACACTAGCAGGCAGCTTGGAGAGTGAAGACTGGGGAAAGTTCAGATCAGTTTTGTGGACTTCAGAGTTATCTAATTTCCTTTCACAGTTCCCTTCTCATTTCAAACCATGTATCTTTGTTTAGTTTATAACAAGGAATTATTCTTATAATATCATCATTTTTTTTTTTCATTTTTTGTATATGGTATAAACTATGTGCTTTGGTTTTTGGAGAAAAAAACAAAAGTAGGAAACTGTGATGAAACATCAAAACTTTTTTCAGGGATGCCTGAGTGGTGAAGTTGGTTGAGCATCGGATTCTTGGTTTCGGCTCAGTTCTTGATCTCAGGGTCGTGAGATCAACCCCCATATCTTGCTTTGGCTCAGCACAGAGTCTGCTTGAGATTCTCTCTCCCTCTCCCTCTGCCCCTCCCTCCATTCATGCTCTCTCTCTCTCAAATAAATGAATAAATTTTAAAAAAGAAAACAATTTTTTTCAAATAGGCAAACTATTCAAATTCAAAAGTGCTCTGAGCTCTGAGTTTTTAAAACAATCTCTTAAGAAAGTTGGCTAGTTATTTTGCTTCCACTTATGTCCTCCACCTCCCAAGCCCCATCTAAACAAGCAATGGTTAATGGGTAGATCAAGGTGGCAAGATAAAAACCCTGGAAAGAAAATCAAATCTGTTATCATTCCCTAATATTGTTGTGTCACATAGTTGAGCAAATAGATTTATTTTGGCCAGTTTTACCCTTAGAAATATAGAATGATATCAGATTAAAATCTACAGTGCCACAAGTTCTCCAAGTTATGTGTCTATTTTTCTAAGAAATAATTCTGTAATAATAGAAGCAGTTTAAGTACACCACCACTTGTACACCAGTGTTGTACCTTTAAAAACAAATTACTAGTATCTGCATCCACCTTCTGAATAAACATTATGAAAATATTCCCATACTACATAAATTGTAACAACACAAGAGCTGCAGCAGAGTCTTTGGAATAGTACAAAAAATAATGTTTTTATAGCTTCATCTCTCCTGAAATCAAATTTACATTTTACTTTGCTTTAAAGTGATTATCCAGAGAAATAAGTCAGGAATTATAGATTATTTGACTGACCACAGTCATAGAAACGTAAGTTAGGAACTGTATTTGTGAAAACTCTTCTCAGAGACTTTCAATGTTCTGTTGAAATTACCTTTCTCAGCAAGGTACAGAAGAGAAGGTCAAAGCATGTTACACTCTGGTACCCATAGGAGCACAGCAAAACACAGTGTACTGTGGTAAAGAGGGCCATACAGGGCAAAGTTTCTTATAATTACACTATTCATTTTCTGTTCCTTGTTACCTTGACTACAGATCATCTTCCTAAAATTATTAGTTAGTTAGAAGTAAAAAGAGTCTCAAAAATTTTAACAAGTTGATTGCCAGTCTTTCAAATGTAATACCTTTACCTACTTACATCTCCAAAATGTGCTTGTAATGGTTTGATTACCACAAATATAAACTATGACAGATGTAATAGTTTAACAGTGAAATATTTAAACTATGTGAATTATGAACTGTATTAGTTCATCTAAATCATATCTATGAAAGATTTTACCAGGCTTGTGTTAATGATTTAATAATATTCACACAGCAGTGGGATTTCTGTTGAGTAGAAAATATTTTAGCTGTTTTTTGCTCTATGTGTATGAAAATAATAGTCTCCTCTTTCATATTTGATATATCTTATTCAATCACAATTCAATGATTTTTTTTTTTTTAGAATAATTGAGAAAGATTCTTCAAAGCGATGCACTAAGCTATACTTAGGTCAACTCCAAGTCCTTTCTTCCAAAACTAAGCAACCAAGCAACCAATCAGACAATGAGAACAAAACAAAGACAAATTTACCCACTGCATAAACAACCATCTAGAATAATAGTTAAATAAGCAGTAATATCATGATATTATCCAAATTTTAAGTAAGGAAGGGCAATGGCATTCTTAAACTAAATCATTTGGAGACATTTGATTTTTTTTTTAAAAATCAGTTCTATAAAGATATAGGTGATAGATATATAAATATATTTATATAGATAGATAAATAGATATAGATACACACATATTATATGTGTGTATTTGTGTGTATCAAACCTCAGAGAGTTGAACTGAATGATTTCATTTACATAACAAATTGAAGTGACAAAGTTATAGTGATGGAAAACATAATAATGAGTGTCAGAGGTTAGAGGTGGAAAAAGGGAATGACTATTAAGGAGTAATATAGTAATATAAAGGAGGTTTTGCATTTGTATCATATTGGAACAGTCAGTATCCTTTTTCTTTTTAAGATTTTATTTATTCATGAAAGACACAGAGAGAGAGAGGCAGAGACATAGACAGAGGGAGAAGCAGGCTCCTTCTGGGGAGCCCAGTGTGGGACTCTATCCCAGGAGCCTGGGATCACAACCTGAGCCCAAGGCAGACGCTTGGACGCCTCTGGTGTCCCTGAAACAGTCTGTATCATGAATGTGGTTTTGGTAGTCAAGTCTATATACATGACAAACTTTCATAGAACCATTCTCCCTACTGTGTCCATACACACACATACACACACACACAGAGTAAACGCAAAACACGTGAAATTCCAATAAAGGTTAGTAAGTGAGTTAATAGCATTGTCCCAATGTCAATTTCCTTATTTTGACAATATACTATGGTTATGTAAGATATTATCATTGAACAAAGGCAGAGGAAGGGTACATTGGGAATCTCTGCACTATTTTTGCAACTCCTTGTGAGTCAGACTCTTTCCAAAAAAAAAAAAAAAGCTAACTTGTAAAATTGACCTAGGACTGACAGAGATATTTAAATTAGCAGGAAGGTTATATAAAAGGTGTTATAACTATATTTTATGTTTAAAAAGTTAAGTAGAGAAGAAGTACATATAAAATTGACCCAAATCAAACTTCTAGAGAAATGTCTGAGAAGAAAATGAAAATATCTGAGATAAAAAATATACTGCATTTTGTAATTGTACTATGATTATACAAAAGAGTATCTTTATTTTACAAAATTACTAGTTTGAAATTATTTCAAAACATTTTTAAAAGAGAAAGAAGATGGGCTTAGTTGGTACATGATTTCCATAGTCTTTTAAGTATTATTGTCAAAGGCTATCCAGGATTCTTGCCAGAACAATATACTGTCTTGAAGTAACTCCCTTTCTTTCTAAAATTTAGACTCTTTTTTCTTACTTTAGATGATTTACTTTATCTCAGTTTATATTTTCACTGATAAGACATGAATCCATATACAAATTGAAGTTTTTCAAGTTGTCAGTTCCTTCTTAAACAAAGTAAGAATAGTATAAGTATGCTGGCTTCATATATTCTATATGATTTATTCAAATGGATAATCTAAGAATTTTTAGTAAATTATGGTATTGCTTGTCTGATACTATAAAAATCTTTAAAAAAATGTTTCTCAACTCTGAGTAGAAATCTAGTTAACAGTGGCAAGGAACTGTATGACCCCCTGACAACATTCTCCTAGATATGTTAACAAATATGACCCACATGATGGGGGTATTTCAACGGAAACCTCATGGCATGTTAGTCTTTCAGTAGATTTGCTTTAAGGGCAATTAAATTCAAGATGTGTTTTAATTTTATGCTTCATTTTGAATTAAAATGTTACTTTTGAAGGGTTTTTTTGTTTTTGCTTTTTTTTTTTTTTTAAATCGTGTCCATAGAATTTGACTTTAAATAAAGCTCTTTTAATAACCACAGTCTGTGTTCCTGGCACTGTCCTAAACATTTTATATTCATTATCTTGTTTAATTGAAGGAATTCTTTATTATTATTATTAATTTTATTTTTTTATTTTTTATTTTTTATTTTTTTAGAAGTAATTCTTTCAGCACCGATAGTCTTGGCCATTATGAAGATGAAGAATCTGAGGTTAGAAACATTAAAGTAACTTGGTCCAAATCACACAACTAGTAAATGGAAAAATTGGGATTTGATCCACCATCTAACTGACAAGAAATTCGTCATTACTCCATACATCCATGCATCTGTACTCTGCCTAAATGAACAGTTCATTTGGATGCTTCACAGGCAACTCAGATTCAACCAGTAGCATCAAAGGGCTGTTTGAAGGCATGTTAGGTCCATTGCCTTCTGCTCCCCATGCACACTCATGCACTCAAATCTTGGATATGGACAAGTAATATCGATCTTATATATGATGCTATAAAAACACAGTTTTAGCAACTCCATTTATCTGATTGCTAACAATAAAGCCATGCCACTTAGCCATTCAGGAAATGCTGCTGAATCCTAAATAAAATTTTCAAAATTGAAGTTTTGTTGTGCATCTTCACTGAATAGTAACCTGTCACATATTCCCTAATTCTGATTATATCACAGTCAACTTTCTAATCAGTAGTGAAGCGTGGCAGGTCATTAGTTCTTCTTTTTCCTTGGGACCCTTATCTAATCAGTGCTATCATCTGTGGATTCTGCTTAATTGATAGCTCTTTTATTTTGTGCTTTCTTTATTTTCAGACATTTCATTTTCTACCATTCTGTGACTTCTATTTATCTCACTTTTTCCATATCTCCCAATGTTCATATTTTCTGTGTTCTTTTAGACTGATTGGGTTTTATTTATATTCTTGCTTCCTTTCCACCAAACACATACCCATAGACTCATTCTATTGTCTGGAACAACAAAAGCTATGTCTATACTTTAGGAGTTATCCTTAAAATGTAATATGCATACTTGGACATGGGAAACTCTAAGGTAATACAAGGGGCTTAGAAAACTTATGTTCAGTTGTTTCTCTTCTTTTATCATGTTATTGATGTCTTACTCTTTTCTTTTGTTTATAATTTTTTCTGTTTTTTAAAAAAATTACACTCCATATTAGTCATCAAACTATTATTATTTTTTATACTGTTAACCCTTATTTAGATTTGTTCATATTTTTTTAAAATTTTTTTAGAGAGAGAGAATGAGTCAGGGGAAGGGGGAAAGGAAAAGAGAGACAGAATTCTTATTTTTTAATTATTTTTATTTTTTAAATTTACTTATTCATGAGAGACACAGCGAGAGAGGCAGAGACACAGGCAGAGGGAGTAGCAGGCTCCATGCAGGGAGCCTGATGTGGGACTCCATCCTGGGTCTCCAGGATCACAACCTGGGCTGAAGGCTGCGCTAAACCACTGAGCCACCCAGGCTGCCCAGATTTGCTCATATTTGCAATTTTCTTGTCTACCATTATTTTTGTCTTCCAAAGTGTCTTCTGAAAAACAACCATTTGAATTGCTTCAAGGTGGGCCTGTGCTACCTTTTTATTTTTGTTTGATGGTGTTTTGTCTCATTTGTAATGAAAGTTCCATGAGGTTTATATATAGCAGGCAGCTTCTAGATGATCTCTACTGTCTGGTACTCTCCTCCCCTTAAATGTGGACTGTACCTAATGTCTGTCCCCTAACATTAGTTAAGATGATGGGATATCACTTCCAAAATTAGATTTGCCAAAAGTGTGTGGCTTCCATCTTGCCCTTTTCTTTGTCTCTTCACTGTTCACTCCAATGAAGGTCAACTGTCAAATTTTGAGTTGCTCCCAGCAGAGGATCTTATAACAAGAAGTGAGAAAGGCATGTAGTCACTGAAGAACAGAGACTTCAGTCCAACAACCTGAAAAAAAATCCTGCTAGCAACAAGTGAGGAAACAAGTAATAGTGTCCACTACAACTTCATTGATAAGCTACCTAGACTGTCTTCTGAACTCCTATACCACTTCCTGCATTTTTCTTTTATGAAATTCTCATTTTTAAACATGAATTAGATTTGTATGATGCACATGTCTTAGATCTCTTAGCAGATTCTAAGCTCTTTTAGGGTCAAGATTTATTCATTAATTTGTACAAAAACATTTACATGTTATAAATAAATATGCATAAAATATTTACAGAAAGTAACATATTCTTAATACTACTGGAACAAAATTTATTAAGAGAAAAAGTAAGGAAGAAAACTAAGAAAATGAAGAAAGAAAAATAACGGGAAAGCAAGAACAAAGCAAATAATCTCAAATAATTATATATAATGGGGGGATGGGAGTTCAGTCCTTATTTTAACTGGGTGGTAGTGGCCACATTCTATACAGACAGTTAGACCTGTATGATAGAAAATATTAGAGGGAATTGATTAATCAATTAAACACTGTCACTGAACATTTACTCTTTATCAGACATTGCATTAATCATGCAATATTTGTTTATTTACTTATTTATTTATTTTAATCATGCAATATTTCAATTACCTGTGCTGTTGAAGTCTCCACTATTAATGGAGGAGGTGGAAGGGTAAAGAAATCATTATATTGCAGTGTGATTTAGAACTATAGTCATGGATTCAAAGAAGGCACTAACAACACATAGTAGGATCTGGAGTGTTGAGACTAGAGAAGGCTGCCAAAACTAATTTATGTATCCAGGTGAAGAAAGAAAATAAGGAGAAGGGATAAGAAATTATATCATAAGCAGAGGAAATAGCAAGTGAGAGCAAGAAGCCATAGGAGTCTAAATTCTTATAGCTCTTATGTTACATGCCATATGGGAAGACACACTATGCTTAGGTTATAATGAACAATGAGAATAAAGTGACCAGATTGTCATCAAGGACAGTATATGGCAGAGATACTAAGGAGTTTGGATTTGATTCTGATGGTTATCGAAGTCACTGAAATAAAAAGTTATGTTAATGCCACCTAAATTCTTTCTACTTACGATGTAATCCATGGAACAGTAGCAACCTGAGAAATTGTTAGAAACAAAGAACCCTGGGTCCCACCCCAGACCTTCAGGGGTCTTCAGACCTTCTGAAACTTCAGATTCAAGATCTGAAGTTTACAAAGCATAGACTACAATGCTTTGTGACTCCTAGATTTTGCAGACACTATTTGTGCTTACCTAACCATAATTTCTGCCTTATTTCCCTAGCTAATGAGAGCCCAGTTTCCTTCAGGTTACGTCAAAATTTGTCTGAATCTACCTTGATGTTCTCATTCCTTTTGCTGGTAAGTAATTTAAGGTAACCATATAATCTAGTCTAGCCAATGAGATGTGAAGGATGTTCTTAAAGAAGCACTTTTTCTACTTTTAGTTGACAAAATGATGTCTGCAACTGCTTTAGCCATAAAAGGTGTGAGCCAAAGGATCAAGGTGACATTCTGAAGTTGGATGAGCAGAAAGTTTCCCAGAATCTATGTTCTTGATGATATTTCTGAGCCACTGAATTGACAATCTTGGAGACAATCTATCCTGGGACTCTTGTTATGAGATAACAGATACCTTCACTACTTAAGCCATATTGTCTTTTACCAAAATGTCTTTTCCCACTTTCATCCACATCATCCTAATTGATAAAAATTCTAACTGATTTAAGGTTCAGTTGCTATCTCAATAATTTCTACCACGACCTCATCCCTTTCCTTGTGCCTTTAGAAATTCTCAAAAATGGCCAGAGATGACGTAAACATGTTTCCAAAGTGACTATCTGTCTTGGTCTTTTTTTCCGTTACCTCTGAATCCCAGGGTGTTAATATGTATGTTGGTTCTGATAGTGATCTTATACATTTCTCTCTGGCTATAACCATCACCATTCAGAGTTATATTTTTTATTGTGATGAGAACTTTAAGATTTACTCCCTTAACAACTTTCAAATATACAGTATAGTATTATTAACTATAGTCACCATTATTATATCTCTATAACTTTACTATAAAACTGGAAGTTTGAAAAGACTTATTTAAGTGTTTGACTAAAAAAGAAGATGCCTAGATTTAGAGATCCTGAGATTCACACTGACATAATTATATAGGGTTTTACTACATGGTACTCATCCTCAAAGAGTGTGTGGATAACTTTAAGAGTGGAGCACACAGATGGATTTAGTGGACTTAAGTTTGGCTTTACTCCCCTTCTCAAAAAAATAGGTAAGAGTTATTCACAAATACTTGTTCCTACTGTTGGATGTGGTCTACATTGATAAATTCCTTCTTTTCTTAGAGATTTTCTCTCAGGACCCTAGTTGATACTTCCTAAAATCAGGTTACTATGTGTTCTTCCCCTCCACCAGACATGTCTGCACAGATTTGGATTTCTACTGGGTCTATGTTCTAATTCTTTCCTGTGAAGGCTCCATGTCCCAGCAGCTCAGAGTATGTTGCTCGACTCCTGCTTGTGTGCTCCGGTGTTACTTGCCCAAGGGATATTTAATACCACTAAGAGAGTTTCTGTCATTGTGAACAAGCAAGGAATTAGCCAGGCAATCAAAAGATTTAAACAAGATGGAAGAAATAACAAATTGGTGCTTTAGACACATCACTATGGTATCAGCATAGATGACAGAACAAATGTAGAGAAAGACTAGAGGCAGAGGGATCATGTGGATTACTGTCATAATCCTGGTGAGACATAATGACAGCTTGAATTAAAGCTAAGGCATCAGAAGACACAGCAGAGAGAGCCAACCTGAGAGAAACCTTTACTTATCAAATTAAATATGGGGCATGAGGACAAGGGAAAAATCTAGAATGCTCCTGGATTTCAGCATGATTTATATAAATTTGCTCTCGATTTACCTCTTGTCTCTAGAAAGTTATGTTTAATTAAGAGATGGCCCTGGTTTAGGGTGCATATAGAGATCAAGTTTTGACCTCAGTAACCCAATGTTCACTACGTAAGACCAAAAGAAATTATAGCCATGCTAACAGGATCATTTTAGGCCCTAAATAAAATGATGCAATGAAACTAAATAAGTATAATGCACTCTGCCTGCCCTTTCTACTCTATTTAGTTTTTCAGGGGAATATTCAGTTGAGGGAATGCTAACACATATTATGCTGCAAGTGTTTACTTCTAACCCATACTTATGTCCTCTTAACCTATAATGTAATGGGAGAAGAGAAAAGGTTGCGGAGGCAATATATAGAATTTTTATGAAAGGCTCATGTGAATTTTATAAGCCAAGTAGATTTTCTATAGATATGAGGGTCTTCTAAAACTATTTCAGCATGGGATCATTTGGGGTTTTGCAAACAAACCAGGATAAGGTCTCACAAATAAAAAAAATCATTTTTTCTTACAGTTGTACACTGAAGTAAGCAATTATGTCTGTAGGAAAAAAAGAGTATAGAAATTTCAGACCTACCAGCTGCTCATAAAATTGATTGGTATATGTGTGCTCAAACTAGGTGCCTTCTCAATGGTGTTACAGCTAGTGCTCGGTCCCATTGCTTAAAGGAAAAAAAATCTACTAGCCTAAGTGTTGATGGTGCCCATTGTTTATAATTCCTTTAGAATAACTTATTATTTAAAAGTTAAATCACTGTGCTTTCTCAAATCAGAATGTGAGAAATATTTTTTGCCCAGTGAATGGAAATTTATAGCTGGTTGAATTTTATTAATTACTCCCTCACTCTCAACTGGTGCTCATAATACCCTCTGTAATGCGTGAAAAAGATTTTTAGTTCCAAAGAAGATCATCTCATTCTTCCCTCAGCTATGACAGGTTTACCAGTGAGTTTCCTATTATTTCTCTTTGCATCATGACACTTTGATTTAATCGTTCCTAAAATGCAATTGTCTGAGGTGAATCTGCAAGAGATTTTGTAAAATGTTCCTGAATTTGACCCTTTGGGGCTGGAAGGCTGTTTTGTCATTCTTGTTGTTCAGCAATGGGTCAATCTCTTTGAAAGCAACAATGCATATGATTTCCAATGTGCTCATTGCAGTTGGAAGATTCAGTAAAATCCTGCTCTTTGAAGGATTTGTGATATTTCCAAACACATTAGAGTCCATAAATTCTGTGGTCTTTACTTTATATAACGTAATTATATATGCACATTTTCCATTTTCACAAATGTGCTATTGTTTTCTTTCCACATGATCTGTCAGGATTTTAGAGGACAGTGAAGAATCTACTTGGATTTATTCTGGGATGAGAAGGAAACTTCCCTAAAGGAAAACCTGAAGCTATACTCTCCATTGAATAAATCCCTGTGGAGTGAGAAATAGTGATTGGCAGTAGCTGACCAGGACACTTGCCTTTCTTCAGTCACTGTTTCCTGAACACACAGATTCCTTTAGCTGAGTGCGAAACACTGAGTATTTCATAAATGCCAAAGGTGCCTGTCATAGTGAGAATTGGCTTTTGAGAAATAGCTTACCCCTAGAGAATGCAAAAAAAAGCATATCATGTGCTTACCATTTGTGAAAATGCACCTTTCAGATTCTCTCTGTGTTGCTAGATCTATGCCTCTGGACTTTTTGCTGATAGCTGCCCTATTGCCCTTTAGTATCCCAAGTGAGAGGAAAAAGAAAGTAAGTTTTTCTTTCTCTTATTAGCACATTAGGTAGTCAGTGTTCTGGGACTGGGTTTTATAGCTGTCTCAGGCAGCCACACATCAGCCTCCAGTGACTACAACTAACAACAGGGGCCCCAGGATGGCTGGCAGGATCCCCACCTTCCTCTGCTACTCACGCTGGGAAGTGGCTGGCCAATAACCACCATCCCTGGGAAGATTCTCCCTTAAAATTGTTAGAAAGAGTAGCGTCATTTTAATCGCACTTCAGACCAAGGTTGGACGAATGACTATTTATTGCAGAAGTGCATTCATTCACCTTTGGTTGTAGTTCATAACTTCTGTGCATATGAATAAATGTTGTGTTCTTAGTTCAAAGAGTAAACAGGTCTTAAAGGTAAAGTATAAATTGAGATGTGTCACAAAATTTTTTTCTGAAATCTGAATGAGATCATAAATAGCAGATGAAATGCAATGGCTTAGGACTTAAGGGTAAATGACTATACAGAGATCTGAATTTCCAATTAGATTCAGATAAGCATGTCAAAATTTGGTCCATCAGTGTATTCAAACCTGTGGTCAGCTTGGCTCTGGGGTCAATTCTATCACTTTAGTAACTGTACATGTTATATGCGTGTGTGTATGAGCATGCGTATGTGCAGGTGTGCATGTGTGTGCGTGCATGCCTGTGTGTGTGTGTCTTATAGCTAAATTGCTGGCAGAAAGGATAATAGTCTGTTATGGATCAACCTGACAGCTCATAATCTAAAACACAATCTTCTTTGTTATGCTGATTGTGTATCACATAGTTGTGAGTTTGCCCCACTTATGTTCAGTCAAAATATTGGAAATAGAGACCTGAGATTCTCCTCTAGGAATTGACAGAAAAGCAATGTATAATTAATCAAATTGTGGTGTGCAAAGTCTCAAAGTCAGGATGATATCTAAGAAGTAAAAACCAATTAAAGAAACTCTTTAGATAAAAAAATGACTAATCGGCACATTACCTAATGGCCTTGCCTGTTGCAAGACCCCCACTTTAAAATAAATTCAAATAACTACACAGACACTATATGTGGTAAGTACCACAGTAATACTCCCTCCACAAAGACAGCCCCCCTCCAGCTCTAATCCTTGGAATTTGTGACTATGTTATTTTCCATGGCAAACATGGCTTTAAGATTTGATCATGAATGCAGACTATTGAGATTATCCTGAGATAGGGAGATAATTTTGCATTATTCAGTTGGCCCAATCTTAAGAATCCTTAAAAGTAGAGACCTGTTCTGGCTGAGTTAGAAGATGAAGAGGAAAGAAGGACAGATTTGTAGCATAAATAGCACTGGACCACTACTGATGGATTTGAAGATGCAGGAAGGGGGCCACCAGCCAAGGAATCCAGGTGGAATCTAGAAGCTGGGAATGGCTGCCAGCTGCCAGCCAGCAAGCAAATTGGGATCTCAGTACTACAACTGCGAGAACTTGAATTGTGCCAAGACCCAAATAATCTAGGAAATGGATTCAAAACTTATAATCTTCAGGAAGAAATGGAGTCCTGCCGCCACCTTGATTTTAGTCTGGTGAGTTCCAGGTTGGACTTCTAGCAGACAGAACTGTAAAGTGATAAATTTGTATTGTTTAAGTCATTGAGTTTGTCCCAATTTGTTACAGCAGTGAAGGAAACTCTTACACTGCTCTATAGACCAGACCAGACTCTATCTAAATATCTGTATGTATCATCTATCGTGGGTCTTGCAGTGAGGTTTTGAAACCTCACAGTCTGGCACATTAGTGCCTTGGAAACTTCTTTGCAGCAAGGGCGGGAGGAAAAGAGGGAGCAAGCAATGGGCCTCCAGACACTCACTGCATTTCAAACATAGTAGTTGTCCTTTCACATGTCATTTGAGTAATGGCTGATTTTGCTCAAGAAAAACTTGAAACCACTGTTTTATTGCAGTTTTTGATTTATCTTATTAAATGAGTAAAAAACAGCAAATGAAAGTATTGGTTTTAACGATGAAGACTATAGGGCTCATAACCTAAATACACTTGGGGTGAAAGTTGAAATTCATTAGGAGAGTTGAAAGTGGGGATTATTTTGACCCAAAGAGATGCTCATTAGACTTAAGCCTGTCAACTATGTGTTCACTTGTGAAGGGAAAGAACAAAGTAAGGAAATGTATGAAATGCTTGAAATATAACTGCAAAGATCACATCTAAAATGTGATATGCAATTAGAGACTTTTTATTTTAAGCTTCTGGGAAGGGCTCCCCTTCTTTAAAATATGCAAGCCATATGACTTAGAAAGTTAAGTCAAACACATTTTCAGCATAATAATACATACAAGAGATATCTAAAAAGAGGATACTTCCATTGGAAGAAAGGTTTTCAGGAAAGCAGTAAAAAGACAGCAGTTAGAAAAACAAACAATGGCAGTGTGCCTAAGCTTCAGGGAAGAGAGAATGTGCTCTGGGCTACAAGTAATCATGCAGTCTTTGCAACAAGTCTGTCTTATTTAGGAGAGATATAAATCAGGTCCTTATGGCTCAAAGGTACTATTACTTTATACTCCAAGAACAATCTTTCTGATAACAATCAGCCTTTATATGTAAGGTCTGCCTGCAACGATTGAAAATGCTGATCAGTCTCTGACAAACTCAATGGTCATATTTCTCATTATAAATAGATAACTTCTCTTTTTCTCTCCCAAGAGGAAAAAAGATAGATGGATACACAGATAGACAGAGATATACAAATATATAGGATGTAGGCAGATATAGATACGTATATAGATAATTATATAGATATGCTATAGATAGATAAATATAAATATATCCATTAATAACATATATATCAGTCTCTAGGTCTTTTTCAACTGTAATATCATGAGAGATTTAGATCCTGTTGTCCTAAGGCATCCATTGAAGGTTATGAATTTATCTTTTTACCTATAGTCACTGAATTAAGAAAAAAGTTACTCAAAACATTTCCTATATTCTTTGCTTCAAATGTGGAACTTTAATTGAGAAACCTTGATTGACATGATTGATTAGTTTAAGTTACCTTGCCACCCACATATCTCAAATTTCCTGGCCTGCAAACCTGTGAACCATCTCTGTATTTTGACTTGTTATCTCTACTATTAAATATTACATTCTCAATGATCATATACTTTCTTTTCCCCAAGTTGTGTACACTTTTCCTCCTTTCCAAAATCCTAAAAATCCAATGGACAAATATTACTAGTTAGGCTAAATTATCTGATTATCGAGCCTTATAGGTATACCCAGCACTCCTGGCCTGGTGCTAGATACTAGGTGGACAAAGAAAACTATCTTTATCCTCTTAAGGACTCATAGTCTACAGATCTTTCTTGACATATAATAGGGTTACATCCTGATAAACCCATTAAAAGTCTAAAATATTTTAAGTCGAAAATACATTTACTACATCTAACCTACTGAGTACCATAGCTTAGTCCAGTCTACCTTAAATGTACTCAGAACATTTGCATGAGCCTACAGCTGGGAAAAAAATCATCTAACACAAAGCCTATTTTATAATGAAGTGTTAAATATCTCAAATTTTTTATTGAATATTGTAATGAAAGTGAAAAGCAGAATGATTGTCTGGATAAAAATGATTGCTTACCCTTGTGATTAGGTGGTTGACTGGTTTCTGTGGCTTGCTGCCACGGTCCAACAACGCAAGAAGACATCATAATGAGTATCACTAGTCATTAGGAAAAGATTAAAATTCAGAATTTGAAGTACAATGATTTCTACTGAATGCATCGTGCTTTCACATCATTGTAAAATCAAAAAATCCTAAGTCAAAGCATCATATAAAACAGGGACCATCTATAGTGGGTTCAATAACCAGTCTTGGCATTACTGCCAAATTTAAATGCATCCACAATCAATTTCTTACTATCATTAAAGATTTGCTTCTTTTTATAATAGAAAACAACAACAAAAATGTATTCTTAACCATACATTATTAGTCATATTATTATTGAAAGTCATTGCAAAATGATGTTGAGCATTAAACTCAAGTGAAATTTTTTTTAAAAGATTTATTTATTTATTCATAAGAGACACAGAGAAAGAGAGAGAGAGAGAGAGAGGCAGAGACAGAGAGGCAGAGGGAGAAGCAGGCTCCTCATGGGATACCTATGCAGGACTCAATTCTGGATCCTGGGATCATGACCTGGGCCAAAGGCAGGCGCCCAACTGCTGAGCCACCCAGGCATCTGAAAACTCAAATGAAATTAAACTCTTAAGTTGTTTTGAATTTTAACTAATTTGATGGGTCTTTCATTTCCATGTCAAGCATATATTGAATCATCTAAATTTTTTCCACCAAGACCTGGTTATCAAATATGGTTAATTTATAGCATCTGTTTTTTCTATATTGTTTGTCCATAATCCTAAGCATATCTGGGGTTTAGACAAGTCATAACTAGGATGCTTAATTCTCTAAGTAACTCTCTAGTACTACAACAGACATCCTTAAAATTACACAGATAAGGACCTTTTTGCTCCCAGAACTTTGTATACAGAAAAATAATAGCTTATGAACCCAGGGTTTAAAGTACAAAATCACTTGCAGATTATTTTAATTCATCGAACTGACTAATAACACTTAACTTTTATTTTGTATTTTAGCATATCATATAATTAAGCTAACGACCACAAAAGAGCTTTGTTTATTTAATTTTACAAAAAAAGCCTTTTATTTTTGTTTTGTTGAATTATTTTATGTGAGTTGGTTATGGTTATTTGGTCCAATGTCTCAAAGGGAAAATAGTATTTGAAGTTATAATACACACTGAATGCGTGTATATGTTTAGACAGTGATACAGGTAGATCTTAAAAACATGGTATTGAGAGGGGCACCTGGGTGGTTCAATGGGGCAAGCATCTGTCTTTGGCTCAGGTCATGATCCCAGTGTTCTGGTTTCATGTCAGACTCAAAAACAAACAAACCAACAAACAAGCAATAAATAAAAACATGGTACTGAGCAAAACAACAACACAACAACACACAAAATATGTATTTTGTAAGAATGTATATAAATAAAAAATATATTTTTAAAAAAATGAGTGATATTGTACTTTATCTACCTATCATCTATCGATCTATCTATCTATCTATCATCTATCATCTTTCTATTTACCTACCTATCTATGACATGTTAAAATGGTTGCCTTCTTTGGTAGGTAGAGAAAAGGGAATAGGGAACTGGGACAAAAGAGAATCAAAATTAAAATAAAACAACAGAGAAATCGCCCAGATGGATGTGAGTTAAAAAATGAGGTATATGCTTTTATTTCTTTCTTAAAGATTTTATTTACTTATTCATGAGGCACACAGAGAGAGGCAGAGACACAGGCAGAGGGAGAAGCAGGCTCCATACAGGGAGCCCGATGTGGGACTTGATCCTGGGTCTCCAGGATCACGCCCTGGGCAGAAGGCAGACACTCAACTGCTAAGCCACCCAGGTGTCCCAATGAGGTATATGGTTAATACAACTCTCTGAGGTCTAGAAAAACAAATACATGAAAAAAGAAAAAAGAAATAAAACAATAAGTCCCTAATTTTTAAAAAAATGTACACTTTAACACAGTTAATTTTGGTGTGTTACCTATGGCACAACTGATGAGAATAATGACAACTAGAACATCAAAACACAACTCAGCCGCTTGTATTTTCCTCAGAAACGAAATTATACTGAATATTTTACAGAGTGGGAGACTACAAATTTATCAGAGACCTCCTGAAATAGATAAAGAGATTCCCAGAACACATCTCACATTAAACTCTGTTTATTCTCCTCTTTTGCTACGTCTGTGACTTCTTTTCCTGCCAAGAGAAGACCTCCAACCTTGCATAGCCCAGAGTTAGTGCTCAACCTCTAATCCATGGGTCCAAGCAGTTTAGCTTCTGACCACAAGGCAATGTGCATTCTGGGGTGGTGGGGGGGACAGTGCATTAGAAATGTGCTCTCGAGTCACATTGCCTCCATTTAAGTCACAGCTTTGCCACTGACTAGCTGTGTGTCCCTGGGAAAATTATTTAACTTCAGTGTGTCTGTAAAACAAATGGAGTAGTTTTACTTACCTTACATTGTTATGTTGAGGCTTGAGTCACTTTTTGTATAGAAAATAGTGTCTGACTTAGAAAGTCTTCAATGTATGTTAGTTATGATAATTACTAACTGTAAAATAAGCTTGCATCTCATCAAAAGCAAATCAAAAGCTTTACACTTAGTAGGACTAACCCTTTTTAGGAAAAGCAAAATGAAGGTCAATTGCAATATGCTACTCAAGTTGTGTTGTTCTGCAAACTGGTTGTTACCAGTCTGTGTTAAGTACAGGAATTCCAAGTGCTTAGAAACTTGTATAACAATATGACATAATCTAATAAAAACAGCCCTTATGCTAAACATGTCATTTTATTTCACTTTTCTATTGATTTCATTATTATAGTTTTTGTTTTTGTTTTTTTAAGTATAGGTTTACAGTGTGATTTGGAATTAAAAAGAAAATAGTAACACTGGTCTTTTACTACATATAGTTTGAGAAGCACAGATCTGAATTTATTCTTTTGTCTTAAGTGATTTTTATCAGATTATTCCACAAACATAACTTTCTCTCAGAGTGTACAGCTATACTTTTCTCCATGTTATTATCTGTGAACACTGATGTCTGCAGAAGTGAATTTTGGGACTTTTATGAATTATAATGAGTGAATGACATTTCATATGAAAACATTAGCACTTAGTAATTCTTTCTTATTGAATATTGAAGTTGTTCATTTCTTTCTCTATTATAAATACTATAAAAATAAGCATACCTGCATATAACATTTTTTCATAAATTCATTATTATTTCTTTTCTTTTATTTAAGGTTTTATTTATTTGAGGGAGAGAGAGAGAGAGAGAACAAGCATGTGTGGGGTTAGGGGCAGAAGGAGAAGAAGCAGCAGCAGCAGACTCCCTGCTGAGCAGGGAGCCTGATGTGGGGCTCCATCCCAAGGACCCTGAGATCATGACCTGAGCTGAAGGCAGACACTCAACCGACTGAGCCACCCAATCACTCCCTCCCTAATTATTTCTCAAAGGTCAATTTCTAAAAGTGACATTAGGTCTTTGGAAATTCAGATATTTCTACTTGAAACAACTGTACTAGCTTGTAATCTCTCAAGCAGTGTTCATAGGTGTACCAATTTTCCCTCTTACTTGTCTGCTGTTTCCTGATTACTCATATTTTACTATAAATAAATAAGTGGGTAAAACATTTTAAATCTGATCAATGTCTCACTGTTTTATGGATTGATTCTTTGAATGTAATTTTAAGTATCTTCAAATGTTCATTAGTATTTGTAATTTCATCTTTTGTTAATTAACTGGATTGCACATGTCAGTAAATGTACTTGTCCTGCTCAGAGTCCCTATAAATAGCCAACAAATGGCAAAACTCTCCTGATACTAAACCTGCCCTGAGACTAGTCAAATAATTGTGGTTGCCCAGAATCTTTACTTGCCCAGAATCTTTACTGAGAACCCAGACATTTAATATTAGAAAGTAAAGTCAACCATAATAGCGCCTTGAGCCAAAAGTGATATGATTCTACGTGAAATGGTCATTTTTGAGGCCAAGAAAAAGATGTATAAACAAATGTAAAGAAGCTTGAAAACAGAGAGAGAGTTAGAGAATTCTTGAAGAGAAAAGCAAAATACCTCCCATTCTTGACTGTCTCCAAGCTTCTATCCTCACGAAGACTGAATGGTATTCTCATTATTTATTTCCTTTTGCTTTGTGCAAGCTTAAGTGCATTTCAGTTCCTTGCAACCAAATCTTCTTTTCTAGAGCTTATTTTCTTCTCTAATATTCTATTATCTCTTGGGGTATTTTTCAATTTCTTTTTGTTTGGATTCCTTATCCTTAGCTATTAAGACTTTTATTCCATACATGTTATAAATATGTATTTTGAGTTTGTTGACTTATGTCACTTTTGAAGTAGTTATCAGCTTTGTTATATGAATACACTTTCTACGTTTTCTGCTTTTCTTATAATACTTCAAAATACTTTCTCTTACATACATGTTTTACCAACACTGTGCTGACTTACTTACTTGCATACTAGGGGTGTTTCGCACAAGCAATCCTCTCTGCACAGTGGGTGGGACTACAAAAATGAACACACAAGCTGTAACTGTGTAAAGTAATTTTGATAACCCATGGGAAAATTATGATTATTTTTTGGCGTTTTAAATCTGTTGTCAAAACATTAAACTTTTTCTTACTATTGGTTACAAATGTATGGATTTATAAAAATTTCATGAATCTAATACTTATGCAATACACTATAATTCAAAACATTAGAGACACTGAAAATTAAAATGTTATATTTGTGTATGAACTGAGTCTGGGTAGCTCAGTCAGTTAAGCATCTGCCTTGGGTTCAGGTCACGATCTCAAGGGTCCTGGGATCAAGTCCTGAATCAGACTCCTTGCTCAGTGGGGAATCTGCTTCTTCCTCTCCCTCTGCCCCTCCCCTCCACTCACTCACATACTCTCATGCACATGCTCTCTTTCCTCTCTCTCTCAAATAAATAAAATCTTAAAAAAAAAAAAAAAGGCTTACTGTGAGTTGAGCAACACTTTCTTTTCTTCTCTTCATGTCACTTACCATATGAAGTGAACATCTTCTCTACGTTCTGGAGAACCATCTTACTCTTTTCAAAGTTTAGATTAGTTTCCAACATTTTACCCTTTGAACTTTCAATGCTATGAAATATCTCTGAGAGTTCCTTTAATGTGAGGTTTTTGCTGGTATCACTTCCCCTGAGACATCTTCATCCTATCTGTCACAAGTGCTTTATTCATTTATGTTAACAAGTTAATCCTCAGAATGGTGCCAGTGTCAACATTCCCACACTCAGCTATTTCTTCTATAATTCCACTGACATCTGATTCAAATTTCATTTCCAGTGTCTGTCTGTCTTTCTTTCTTCTTTCTTTTTCTTTCTTTGTTTCTACTGCATTTTGATCTTTGTTGGCTATGTCTCTCTTTCAATTATCCATTTTGTAAAATATCATCTGGATTTACCATAGGGAGATAAGGAGTCAATATAATTACATACTTTGCTGTTTGTGTGCGGACTTGTTAACAGATGCTCAATCACCAACAGACTTTGAAGCAAGTAACACAGTTGGTCTCTGATCATGACACAGATCAATTAATTTGCTTAGTGATCTGTGGACTGAAGAGCTAATAGTGAAGTTTGTACTAGTATGTAATTATCCATAATTCCATAACTGAAATTTAAACTCTGTCATTGGGAGGCTGGGGTCACTCAACTAAATCATTGTTACTGGATGTTATGCATTCAGAACCATGTAAGGACTCCCTGTATTATTCTATTACAGCACCTTACCTCGGCCAATGCTAAGTTTTAGAGAGACTTTATGTGAATTAGAAAAAGATGCCATCTCACTTGCCATCAGGGAAATACAAATCAAAACCACAATGAGATACCACCTCAAACCAGTGAGAATGGGGAAAATTAACAAGGCAGGAAACAACAAATGTTGGAGAGGATGTGGAGAAAAGGGAACCCTCTTACACTGTTGGTGGGAATGTGAACTGGTGCAGCCACTCTGGAAAACTGTGTGGAGGTTCCTCAAAGAGTTAAAAATAGACCTGCCCTACGACCCAGCAATTGCACTGTTGGGGATTTACCCCAAAGATTCAGATGCAATGAAACGTCGGGACACCTGCACCCCGATGTTTCTAGCAGTAATGGCCACAATAGCCAAACTGTGGAAGGAGCCTCGGTGTCCATCGAAAGACGATGGATAAAGAAGATGTGGTTTATGTATACAATGGAATATTACTTAGCAATTAGAAACGACAAATACCCACCATTTGCTTCAACGTGGATGGAACTGGAGGGTATTATGCTGAGTGAAATAAGTCAATCGGAGAAGGACAAACAGTGTATGTTCTCATTCATTTGGGGAATATAAATAATAGTGAAAGGGAATATAAAGGAAGGGAAAAGAAATGTTGGGAAATATCAGGAAGGGAGACAGAACATAAAGACTCCTAACCCTGGGAAACGAACTAGGGGTGGTGGAAGGGGAGGAGGGCGGGTGTTGGAGTGGAATGGGTGACGGGCACTGAGGTGGACACTTGACAGGATGAGCACTGGGTGTTTTTCTGTATGTTGGTAAATTGAACACCAATAAAAATTAATTAAAAAAAAAAAAAAAAGAAAAAGATGCCATCAAACATCCATAGATGCAATCCTTCCAGGCAACATGCTAGCAAAGAGAGCATCATGCAGAGCTCTTACATAGCTGTAAGTTACAGCACCAGTTGTGACTTTATTCATAACTACTTCCTAAGAGACACCATTCCCATTTCATTAATATTCCTTTATTTCTGCACAGTGGCCAGGGAACAGTGGCCTTTTCTTTAGGTAGATCCTTGCTAGGATACTCCATCCTCAAAAATGCATGTCATGTGGATGTCAGCTCAACTGACTGCGATTGCCTGTGGCTTTTGGCTTAACTTGAAAATAAGATAGCTACTGGTCAAGGATTAGAAGCTTGGGATCACAGCTGTTTAATATGAATGAAAGGCCCAGCAGAGAGAACTTTTATTTAAGAAAAGAATCTCAAAGGAGCCTTGAAGTAAACTAGACCAGAGTAAAGCTATATACTTACACTTAGTCTCACTCCTCTCAAATCTCCTTATCAGGCTGTTTCTCCCGAATTGAATAGTGATCTTTTCTCACTTATCCAGAATGCGTCTGTTACACAGGAAAGAGTGATATTGAACAAGTTGCTTTATTGCTATAAAAATTATTGTTTGAAAAAAAAAATTATTGTTTGGATAACAGAGCATCCTTTTCCAGAGAATTCGCAAAAGTAGTTTCTCTTTGTTCTTAATATCAGGGAGAATGATCCTTTTCTTAAACAACTCTTTGTTCCTGCTAAATTATTTATTCATCATGTTTCTTATTTCACCTTGATTACTGGACTTAATCTCATAAGAAATAATTAATTTAGGATCAAACTTGTATTCTTCAGCTGACAAATATGTAAAATGCCTTGGCGAGCTTTTCATGCATTAGTGTCACATTGTTTTGACCTCAGCTTTCCTTGTGTCATTTTTCCTTTGTCCTCCTTTTCTTTTTTTCTTTTTTTAAGATTTTATTTATTTATTCATGAGAGAGAGAGAAAGAGAGAGAGAGAAGCAGAGACACAGGCAGAGGGAGACGCAGGCTCCATGCAGGGAGCCTGACATGGGACTCGATCCCAGGTCTCCAGGATCATACCTGAACTGAAGGCTCAACCGCTGAGCCACCCAGGCATCCTGTCCTTTTCTTATTCGTTAATTTTATTCATGTTCGTAACCTGTTACATGCATATACACATAAACATGTATCTCAAAATCTTTCAGACAAGGTGGGGTACAAGTAAATGAATGGATATAAAGACCGATTTCATAAAGTATCTTAAGTAAAAAAAAAAAAAGGTATTTGTGTTTAAAATTTTCATACTCAAGTTTGTCATAGGTCCATCTGGTTCAACAAATTTTGTGAGGAATACAGGATTTGAAAAATCTTGATAAATTTAGGATATAAGAATATTTATTGATCTGTTCATATAAATCTGAGGAGAGCAAATATCTGTTAAAAAGTCACTGATTTGAGAAGAAAGTAAAAATTAAAATTTTATCAGATTAGTCTGCAAAGAATGACATTCTGTTTGCCAAACAAATCAAACCACCTAGTAACCCGGTTATTAGTTAGCCTTTATTTTCTTATACTGCTGTCACAATTAACTTGCAGTACATGCAGGAAAGAATTCAAGGGCGTAATACAGTTTTGTTTGTTTTATTTCAGTAACTAAAGCCTGTTGCAAACAACCTAAAACCTGTAGTTTTATAAATACTATGCAAGATGAATATTACATAACCACATTTGCAACAGCAGAAACAGAATTGTGGGTGTTGCCAAGAGTGACTAAGGAAACAACGCTAGAATTAATACGAGTTGATTGATTAGGACAACATCAGATTTGGACATCAAGACAATAATGGGAGGAATTAGAAATGCTTTTTCTTTCACTATTTACAGTGAGATAAAGTACTTAAGGGTGCACAAGAAGAAAGGAGCACATGACATGGGCCAGAAGGCCTTATCTTTATGCAATTAATTTATATTATTCTTTTCTATTATGGGATTTTTTTTCACAAAAGGGATGCTCTAGAAAGTTCACTCTTTTAAATAGTAGGTAGTATTTTATTTCTAATATAAAGAATTTCAAGACTGTTGTCCTTTCTTTAGCTATATTTTACATTGAGGAAACAACTGAAAAATTAATTCCATATGAAATTCTTTAATTCAGGCTTTATTTAAACTGCTTACTTAAACAGTGCAAGTGTATTTTTTTTATTTTTTTAAAGATTTTTATTTATTTATTTGAGAGAGAGAGAGAGCACCAGCAGCGAGAGTGGGAGAAGGAGGAGCTGGGTCACCACAGAGCAGGGAGCCTGATGTGGGACTCGATCCCAGGACACTGGGATCATGACCTGAGCCCAAGGCGGATGCTTAACCAACTGAGCCACCCAGGTGCTCTAAGTGCATTTTTTAATTGCCAATTGTTTTTGAAAAAAAAAAAAAAAAAGAACTTGAAAATAAATTTCTGCCAGTTCTTGTTGATTACCTTTGTGAAGTCTTCCTGTAAACGCTGACAGCCATTTATCTAGAACATCCTTTGCAGAACTTTACCACACGTCCTTCTGAATAATTTTTAACCTTACTTTAGTGATAGCTTTATGTAATGTAAAAAGAGCTTATGCAACATTATTTTCAGGAAGGAATAAAGCCTGATTTTTTAGCATTTAGTTTTAAAATAGACTTTATCTTACTTTGATCATAAAAGCTGTGCATACTAATCTTAGAGAATTTATGAAATGCAAAGAAATTTGACAAAGTGGGGTCCTGAAATTCCCATTACACAAATAAAATTACTGATTATATTTCTCTTTATTTTCTTTCAGAGAGACTTACAATATTTTTTTTTATTTTAAAAATTGTCTGGTTTTATTTTATAAGTAGAAAAATATATACAAATATAAACAAAAATATATCAGCATTCAGAATAACTATAGATTTCTGATGATTTTTTTTAGTTGTCTTTTTTAAGGGTTTTATTTATTTGAGAGAGAGAGAGAGAGAGAGAGAGAGAGAGAGAAAGCATGAGAAAGAGGGGCAGAGGGAGAGAGAAAATTGTAAGCAGACTCCACACTAATTGAAAGGGGGCTCTATCTCATGACCCAGAAATCATGACCTGAGCCAAAACCAAGAGTCAGACACTTAACCAACTGAGCTACTCAGGTGCCCATGTCTCTTAGTGTTTTTGATTTATAGTCTTGATTCTTCAATTTATAAATGTTAATCACATAGTCTTTTGAAATTTCATATTCTAATATTAGCTTGCATGATTATAACAAATACTATTTTTAATCAATAAATACTAATCCATTGTATGAATGAACCATAATTAGCACATCTATTCCCTTTTATTTGACATGTCACTTGTTTCCATTTTTTCTTAGAATTCAAAAAATGTGGGCAGCCCGGGTGGCTCAGTGGTTTAGCGCCACCTTCAGCCCAGGGCGTGATCCTGGAGACCCAGGATCCCTGCATGAAGCCTCCCTGCATGAAGCCTGCTTCTCCCTCTGCCTGTGTCTCCGCCTCTCTCTCTCTCTCCTCTCTGTGTATTCTAATGAATAAATAAATAAAATCTTTAAAAAAAAAAAGAATTCAAAAAATGTTATAATCAATATATTTTTTATAAAGTGTTCCCAAAGTTTATTTTGAGGGGAGGGATCAATAGTGGGTGGGGAGAGGATTATATCTCCTTAAAATAAACTACCAGGGTGGAATTGTTAGCACGAAGGATATTGATATTTCTAAGATCTCAATATAGATTTATAAATTGTTAAATCCCAAACATAATGTGTCTATGAATAAAGTCTATGAAAAACGAACATTTGAAGGAAATCTATTTCTAGCAAATGGTGAACTAGGTGACTCTGAGCACCTCCTGCCAAAGGCACCTAAAAAGTTGGACCTAAAAGCATCCTAATACACTGCTGAGGTCCTCACATAATAATAAGGCAGAGAATGAGCCACTTCTTCCTTAGGGGTGCTTTCAATCATACAAGACAGCTGAGAGGCAGCAGACAACAGAGGTCAGAATCCTGGGCCACAAGGAGCAGGGACCTTTTCTGAGAACTAGAACACCACTACCAACTTTGTTTTGAGAAACTCTGCCAATCATCAGGACACATGAGAGAAAAATCTATCATTCAGGAAAGTCCTTGAGTTGGAAAGATGCAAGTTAATATTAAGTGATTACTAAAGATAGCAACCCTAGTACAATATTCCTTGCTCTGAATTGGGTAAGCTAGTGTGTGCTTCTGCCTGGCAAAAGGAAGCAAACTCATCTTGGAAAGAATAAAGAAATATCTTAGGACTCAAATTATTTCTGAAGACAATTGTTCAAAGAAACAATCAAAGAAAATAAAGTGAATAGCAGAACGAAAATGCACAAACCAGAATTAGTAGGGCAACACTGAACGGAGGTTGGTTGAGACAGTATGGTTGTGGAAATTGTTAGATATAAATTGTAATACAATTATGCTCACTGTGTTCAGGGAAATAAAAGTGAATTTAAAATTGAGAGAAAGGAATTGGAAACTATAAATAGTGAGACTGCATATATGAATAAGAATCAACAAGAAATTATGGAACTGAAAAATATAATAACTAAAACCAAGAAGACAATGAATGATTTTAATAGCAAGTTAGACACAGCTGAGCTAGAAGGAAGCAAAGAGAGACAAAATATAGAAACGGAGAAGAAGGGGTAAGTGAGGACACAATGAGAAAATCTAATACCCTTTTATGTGAAATTTTAGAAAAAAAGAAAGAGCAGAAATGGGCCACCAACAGAGCCTTCATGAGGTAATGGCCGAGAATGTCCCTTACCTGATGAAGAAAATAAAACACAAAATATTAAAAGTAGCCAGAGATAAACCTCGAAGGAGTGATTGAGTGGCTATTAACGTAACATTAGTGGCCACAGGATGGTACAGCATCTTTAGGATGTTAAAGGATACAATTGGGAAGCTTAATTCTTTCATGGTGGGTAATATTTTTAAGAATGAAGATAGCATAAAAGCATTTGGATACAAAGAGTAAAGAATTCATTACCTGCATACGAACCCAAAAGGAAATTGTAAGAACTCTTCTCAGGGAGGAGAAAGTAATGATTCCAGATGGAATCTAGGAGATGAAGAAAGAAAAAAAGGCAAATAATTTGAATCTGAAAATAAACCTAAATGAATCCTGATGATAAGAGTGAATATAAAAATATTCTGATTTAAATTATATAGTATTAAGATAAAGTATTAGTTAAGAAGCCAATAAATGGATTTACAATGTGCTAAAGTACATGCATAGTGCAAGGGGAGGATAAATGTGTGCAGAAATATATAATGTCGGTGTTTAAAAGGAAGATTAAGAGCAATATTTAAGATAACGAAGTACGTATATTTAATGGAAACCATTTAGCTGGAGGTCCACCAGTTAACTGATTTGGTCTGAGAACAAAACAATACAAATTTGATGATAAATGCAAGGCAGGGTTCTGCAGACAATGTTGGTTTTAACTACATAAAAATGACCTTAAATCAGTACTTACTTCAATATTAGTTTATCATGGGAAAAAAAGTTGCATGAGTCCATGGCAAAATTCAAAGAAAGATATTTCTCTCCATTAAAATAGAGGTTCACTTTGTACTATCACCACAGAATGTGTAGGATCAACTTGGTAGATAAATTATAAAAAAAAAAAAAATGAAAAAAATGAAAAGAAAAGAAAAAAACCATGAAAAAAGAAATGGAATCACAATTTACTTCTATCTCTATTGTGTTGTGTGGAATTAAGAAACGTGGAAAGAAGAAATAATAAATCTGAAGCCAACAGCCATTATCTCATAAGGACTTTAGACAGATCTTTGACCTGATTCTTCATTCATCAGGGAAATAGTGATGAAATTTAAAAACTGTCCACAAGAGTAATAATGTCTTATATTACAAGACTAATATTCTGTAAACAGAGAAGCCTAACACATTAAATATATGAAGAGAGTTAACATTCCTAACACACTTATGGAGGTATAAAGAAATACTATATATAGTGAAAGGGGGTAAGAGTGATTTCACTTTAGTTTGTTTTTATGTATTTTTCTTATTAGTTTGCAAGAAAGAAACTTACACATTTGCATCAGGATTAGGTTGGAGATCATAACAACTCTTAAGTGCTGACTATTTTATTTCTATAAATGTGCAAAACACTTAAATATCAGAACCAAATGCTGCATATTTTAACAAGTAGAAAGAGAGCTGACTACCAATAATTTATGATATTACACCACATAATAAGAAATGAATATTTTCGTGTTCTTTAAATACATTTTCACAAACATGTAGTTGAGTGGCTTTTATCTCTGTTGTAATAAATTTTGAATTCATTAGAATATGATTTGATTTGAATTTTAGTGAAGTAAAATAGAAAATACTTGTAGGATTATTTGGCACTTCTACATGTTAGTTAATAGATACTATCTAAGGGAATATATGCTTCGATTTGCTGTTTATGTTTATCTCAAGGACCTACTGGAGCACATAGCCTGCGCCCAATATATATTCCTAGCATATATGTGCTTGTTGATTAAATGAAAATGACTGACGATAAGTAAAAATAAAGCATGATTTAAAAAAAACCCTCATTCGTCAATAGTCTAGCTTTATTTTTTGAAATTTGAGAAAATCTATGGATTCGTTCCCAGGAAAAAAGAAAATATGCAATTTACATTTGAAAATCTGTACATTTTAGATGTAATTTTAAGAAGATAGCCCATAATGAGGTAACTCTGGGCTTCACGGAATTCATGGAATACCAAAAAATCGTAGTGAAGCCACAAAAATGGCTTAAAATTCAAAAGAATCAGGACCAGATTTTAAGGTATTTAAAATTTTTAAATCTCATACTAATTTTTTCTCTTTTTTTTGATATTTCTAACTTATTCGGCTTTATCTCTTGTTTGTTGAAGGTTTTCCTTTATACTCCACACATATGAGGCCAAATGATTGTCTATATACATGCATGCCAACTGTGTGTTGTGCTATGGATGTATTATGTGAGTACACACCCAAACTTTGTACATAAACAGCTGTCCAAAGTGATGGTGCCCTGGCTTATATAGGGATTAGACTGTATAGACAGTGAATAAGATAAAGAATCCCATTTGACCAAATAAACCACTCTTAAATCTCTAGGACTTTGACCTTTGGGAGGTTAAGGTAAAAAAAAAAAAAAAATGTTCCTTTTCAGCAAAGACTTATTTAACACTTATGCTTGCTGTCAGGTACAATTCAAGATGTTGGAAATACAAAAATAGCAAAAACTCCTAACCTTAGGAAGCTTGCATTTTAATGTGTAAGATAGACAATAAACATGATAAATAAATTTTATGTGTTTCATATAATGATGTGTTAAAGAGAAAAAACAAAAATCTTTGCTTTTCGGCTTTCCCTATACTGAAGAAGGGGCAAAAAAGGTAAATAAATTATATTTCTTCCTTCTTTCTATCTCCTACTGTCAAAACCAGGTCATTTTCAACTCGGGAATTATACAGTGTTAGATATAACAGATCTTTTGATTTCTAGATTTTGATAAGCCCAAACTTACCTTGAATACCCTTATTAAAATAATGGACATATCTAATCTGAAAAATGTTTGAGGCACAGACTGAAATAGATGGTATATTTTGAGACTACTGGCAAGGAAAAATCCCTTAGCTAAGTGAGTGAGCCTAGAAGATCATATGGACATCTCGATGTAGATATATTTTTTTGTTTTGTTTTGTTTTATATTATTCTTCCAATGAGCTCCTTTTTTGGAATGCATCTTTTTTGGGTTTCATCCTCTATTTCTCCCAGATATCATTTCAGAGAAGTTTTATATCTTTGGCTTTAAAGATTTTCCATTTCTTGAGGTCTGTATCATTGTCAAGTTTTTGATTCTGTCTTATTTTTGAACGCTTTGAAGTCTGGCCTTTTCACCTCTCCGAACAGCAAATCAACTTTCCCCCAATGTTCCATACTTGAGCCTCTCCTATTTCCAGGCAATATCATGACTTCAATTTTTACTTCTCTGTCAGTGGCTATCATCCAAATCTTCAGTGATTCTCCCTCCCAAGATCCAGCACCATAATTCCAACTATCTTTTGGAGACCCCTATTACAGGTACTCTGTGTACTTCAAATCCAAAGTATCTAAGGATGAATGTATTATTGTCCTTTCCACAGTTGCCACCTTTCCCATGCCCCTTTATTCTAGTAAAAGTAAAACTATCTTTCAGAATTAATGTTTTAGAATCATTCTTGATGTCTCCTTTCTAGTCTTCTAAATAAATCATAAATTACTGTTGTTTAAAATCCATGCAATCTTTGTCTCTTCTTTCTTTCTTTTTCTTTTTCTTTTCTTTTTTTCTTTTTCTTTTTTTTTTTTTTTTTTTGTTGTTGTTGTTGTTATCAACATCAGAGCCATCATGTATGGTCACTCATGTCATGCACTGCACAACTCCAGGGCTTCTATTTATATATTCTGTGTTGGGAATGGCACCCTATAGAGGTGTGTAGACTCATTCCCCGAAAGTGTTTTACTGACCTGTTCTTTTCCTCTAATCAAAGAACAGAATATAAGAGAGTAGAAAGTATAGCTTGGGATCTGACAATCGTGAAAAGTATCCCTGTAGGGTCATCTCTGGCAAGATGTTGAACATCTCTGGGACTCCAATTTTATCTTCTGTAAGAATAATTGTGATGTATGCAATTTTTGAAAAGCATAGCTCCACTTTAAGAGGAAATACCACTTGGGTGGGGTGTTACAATGGGGATTCTGGGTGCTAGTGAGCAGAAGGAAGATCTCAGGCACTTGATAAAATAACAAGCCATGGAAAGGAAAGGTGACATAAACATGTGCAAAGACATCAAATGTGACTCTGTCCCACATCAAAACTTGCCAGTGTTGGACTGGGTAATCCACTGAAATTGGCAAATAAATGCAAATAATGGAAGATTAAAAGTATTACTACCATCCCTCAACCTTCTCACTTTGTAGTGAAAACTCAAAAGGGAGCACAGATACTGGAAAGAAAACATGATCAGTTTACTCTCTCATGTTTTTAGCTCTTCTCCCAACCCGCATGTTGAATAGCCCCCTGTTAAAATAGGCAGTATGCTGGAACTAATAGTGACAAGAGAATTTGGTGCAAAAACATGGTGTTTGTAAGCTATCCATTCAACTAACCCTGTCACTGAAATTAGATAAGTGATTTACGTGGAAAATGGTTAATTCAGTCAAAGTTTATAGAAGTTACAATGAAGAGACTTTCTTAGGATCACGATCTTTCTCTAGTACATTGAGCTAGCACTCAACCATTTCTTGTGATAATTAAAATTGTTGCTTTTATAGATAAACTTGATCTTCAAAATCTCTCATATTTTTTCCTCAACTATATACCAGTAAAAATGGTTTTGCAGTTAAGCAAAAACAATGCAATTAAATCAATCTTTGAGCAAGAAAATAAAATAGAAGGTAAATATGTTATTTTAAAGGGTATGTCAGCTTCTTCAAAGGTTTTCTTTTGATTACAATGGATTTTTATTTGGAAAAAATAATGTCCTGAATGATTCAGTAAAATCTAATCACTTTCTTCTTAGAATAAAACAAATTAAAAAGTACTTTTAAAATATTCATACTCCTGGAAAAAATATTAGGGACTTAAAATACATTTTTGTATTAAAACAAAAAGACTGAAATTAACATTTAACTTTAAACAAATGTTTGCTCACTATCCTGCTTTCCTTGTCAACAATGAAATATATTTTAGCTAAATGTTGTTTTCGATTTAGGGAGAAAATTGAAGAATGCTTTAATTTCTCATTAACTACAGCATTAATCAGTGGTTAATTGTAATTATTTAGCCTGTAGAAAAAGTGAAAGTAGAATTAGAATCTGCCTACAAGTCAAATAAACTTTGTCTTTCTTATTGATTTAAACATTTTTAAGACAGATATTCAATATGGTTTGCTTAGGAAAATTTTGGTAGTACTCAGTCAATGTGTTGAATAATAATTGAAGCCAGTTACTATGTCAAACTCTGTATTTCTTTCTGTGTTAACGTGTAAACATTAATATTCTTTAATAATACAGGACAACATTAGCATGTTTTTCCCAATATCTGTGTATAATTGCAATTAAGTATTTTGAGTAGTTATAGAATTTATTACTTTGCTTTGTGGATTTCAAATTTGATATTAAAATTGATTATTTTCCTATTTTTAAATGTATCCCTTTGTATGTTATTTAGAACAATTTAGAATGATACAAATTCTATCTACTAATTCTCTTTTACATTTTATTTGAAGCTACAGGTTTCCTCAGTGTTATCAAGGTATCTAGCTAATTCTTAACATGTTATTAAAGATACAAATACTGAATCTTATCATTCTCGACTCCTTTTGCATTTGCAGAGCACCCTTTTGTTTATAATACAGGAGAGAAAATTGAAGATCTAACCTTGTCTCAACAGAATGTCAGGAGATAAATAAAAACCCCATTTCAAAATGTGAAAATGTTAATAACATGCCATGTCTAGTTTCTCAGTTTAGGAAAGCATTGTGGTTCTAGGGTCTCATCCTTTTCCTAATAACTATACTCAGAGCCACTTTATAGTCTTTTCTTAATAGAAATCACTCATTGAAGAAGCAACCCCCAAATTTGGCATTCTTCAGCTTCTCTTTCATCAATGTCTAAATTATCCACATTTTCTAAATCCTTTGCTAACAGACCTCTGCAGGCAAATGCTAAATGTTATTAACCTCCAACAAATTGGATTCCTGATGAATCCATGTTCTTTTTTGAAACAGTGTCAGTAAGTCATCACCACAGGGCCCCAGCTGGAGTCCCAAAAGTGGCTCTGAGAAAAAGCCCAGGCTACTTAGTCTCTGCATTTGATGATCTTGATGCTATCTTTCAGTGGTTTATGAAATAATTACAAATATTACAATAAAATTTTACTTTCTATTCAATAAATATTTATTTGGCATGAGTTGAGGCTGATGCTGTGCCTGGATCTGTTGGCTCTAAAAGGACAGATATGTCCACGGTATTGCTTTATTTATTTGAGTGCATTGAAGTAGGAGTGGTTTTACCCAAGTCAATTTCACATTTCTGTACCTGCCTCAAATTGGGGGCACTAGACATAATTTAAATTTTCTATAACTTGAATTAATAATGAGACAGTGAATTTTAATATAATTATTAATCTGTATTTTATCTTTCAGATATTTTTTCCTACTTTCCTATATCTGTGTCTATGTGTCCTCATTCTATGAGATCATAGACAACTTTTAGATTGCATGCCCTTAGAAAAGACCTCCACTCAGCCCTTTGTTTTCCATAGCCTAGGCATATATGGGAAATACATGGGCCCAAATGCTGAGCTCATCTCTGTGGTTTTTACCTCTCTTGATTTTCAAAAGATTTCTAATTCTTCAGTCCCTTATTAACTCTTTAATGTTTGTCTGATGAGCTTTGTATGTTACCCTACCTTCTTAAAGCTCTTAAGCAGGAATGTTGGTCTGGATACCTAATCAGCCATTTGCAGAGTTGAAATTGGCTCCTGCAGTTAGCAAGTCCTCTGTCGAGTGCCCCCTCGTACTCACATGCCCTCTCGGAGCTCTATATTTGAAAAGCAACAAGACTGTCAGTATTTCCATTCTTGCCATTTGTTTTTCTCATAGCAGTTTTGACAAGAAAAGAACAATTCTCTTCAAAATTGTGATTTTTAGTGAAGTTTTTTTTATCAAAACTTCCAGTTTCCAATCATTTCTTTTTTTTTTTTTTTTCTTTTTCTTTTGTTATTCTCTGCTTCTTACATTCGTGGTATTTCAGCTTTCAAGTGTAGAACAGCATGGTGTTACTGGTTGAAAGGTAATAAAATGTATTAACTGCAAAGTCAGCTACAGGAGGAAGGAAAGGGAAATAGAGACTTTGGAAAGAAAAATGAGTTTGCTAAGTATGCTACCTCAGAAAAATTACGGAGCCTATAGAATTTTTAAGGACTTTCCAGATAGGGACACCTAGGAGGGAATGGATTGAGGATCTACGGGATAGGGGGGAAACATAAAGAAATATAAGACTATTTAGACATTAAGAATGAGTGGGATTAGGCATTACATTCAGGAATTATGGCTTTTAGGAAGAGGTTCTGGAATGTCTGGTTTGTAAGGAATTCACATGTCAGGATTCAAATGAGGGTTAACGGCTAAACTATACATATCACCAAAAGACATTATGCAATGTTATTTATACAGGCATGAACAAAACTGTGAGAAAATTCACTTTGATAATGAAAATCTGCATTAGGTATAATCTTTTCTTTAAGTTACTTCCTAGGTATTACATTAGTTTTAGAAGGGAGAATATACAAATTATCACAAATGGGGTACGTTAAAAAACAGAAATTTATTCCCTCACATTTCTAGAGGCTGTAAATCCAAAATCAAGGCATCAGCAAGGCCATGGTCTCTCTGAGAGTTCTAGGGAAGAATCCTTCATTTCCTCTTTCTACTTTCTGGTGGCATTCCATGCCTTACAGCTGCATCATTCCAATCTCTACTTTCACCTTCGGATGAGCTTCTTCCCTCTGTTTTTCTGTCTCTTGTCCTATTACAAAGACACTGCACTTTGGATATAGAGCCCAACTGAATCCAGTATGACCTCATTTTACTCAATCACATCTGCAAAGACCCCATTTCTAAATGCGGTCACATTCTGAGGTTTTAGATGAGTATAAAGTTTTGAGGGGCACCATTCATCTTGCTGTAGGTACAAGTGTTAACACTAATATCAGTAGTTAAGTATTCATGTTATTACATTTGCCAAACAACCTTTGTTATTTTATTTTATTATAATTCCTATATTCATATGTCTGGTCTTAGTTTGTCTCTTTTCTCAATTAAAGATTGGATTCAATTATCCATTCAACAAGCATTTTGTTTTGTGTCTGGAAGGTGCTATCCATTTTGCTAGACACTGGGATATAGCAATGAATAAAACATAATAGATGAAAAAAAAAGAACATAATGGGTCATTCAAGTTTCTAAATATGCAGTAATCGTAAGTTAAGGTTTTTAACGGCTATATTAGAAGTGATACATTCCAAGTAGAGGAAAAGCATGATAGATAATGACAGTTTTGAAATAACATGGTGAGTTTTGAGAACTGCAAGCAGTTCTATATGACAGAAGATTACAAAGAAAGTTTTGATGAGAAGTGAAGATAAAGAGAAATTCAAGAGCCAAATTATGCCAATCTTCTATGGCCTCCTAGACAAAATGATCATAATTTTTTTGATATTAAGGAGTCATTGAAGGGTTTTAAGCTGGTTAAGGAAAATATGATAAAAGGAGTTAAGTGGGATTTCATTTTTTTTCACCTACTTCAAATTTCTATATATTAAATTATTATTATCTACTAACTATTAGCTTTACTCATTCTAATTTTATGTGGTATTTTATATTGCTTCTGAATTTGGGGAGAATATTCCTAAAAGGGTTGATGAATTTGCTAACCACCACTCTCTCACCCCATAGAAAAAAATTGTGAAAAATTGTGAAAATTTGACTATTACATGAATCTTTCTAATTAGAATTACTTAATTGAAATTGTTTGTGATATGGACACCTTCCAGTGATGGCAGAAATCATGGGATTTTGCTGAATCTTTATTCCCACAAGGTTGTGGGAAATGTAACCATCCTGCTCTCTACTTCCAAAATTACCGCTGTTGGGTCGATTTTATTTTATTTTATTTAAAACTTTTGTTTATTTGAGAGGAAGAGAGAGGAAGGAGAAGGGCAGAGGGAGAGAGAAACCCAAGCAGGCTCAGTGTGAGCATGGAGCCATACAGTGGGCTTGATCTCATGACCCAGACATCATGACCTGAGCCAAAACCAAGAATCAAATGCTTAACCAACTGCACCACCCAGGCACCCTGTCTTGTTCAAAGTATCAATTACAGACACACCCTCAAACTATTCTTTGATCACTGTTCTTTAACTGCATTATTCTGGTAAACCTCTTTGAAAAAGCTGGCCTTAAGGAATGGAAGGATCTTTCTTATTGACTACAGGTGATAAGAACTTATTGACTATAGGCGATAAGAACTTTCTTATTGACTATAGGTGATAAGACTAAGGTGATTCATCCCTGGGACATTGTCAATAGATCCCAGAGAATGAAGTGCTATAAAGCAGCAACCAAGAATTTATGTGAAGATACTCAGAGAAACACAAAAAGGAAAGGCACAGAGATGAATTTTGCCATGTGGTAGGAAGCCCACAAGTTGTTGATACTGGGGAAAACATGACCTTGGAGAGTCATGGAGTTGTGGGAATACTATATACACAGAACTCCACAACCATCTCAGAACATAGAGATTTCTATGAAACCAGCCCCACCTGCCAGGACAGAGATGCACTTTCATTTTTTTCTTTCAGCTGGCTCCAAAGTAATAAACACTGTTAAGACTTTTCTGAAACTAGTAGGAAATTATAGCAAGTAATAATTACCATCTTAATTATTATATTATAAAATGCATTATATATTTTATGTATTTTAATAATATATTATAAAATATTATAAAAATTTTATAATTTTATATTATAAAAATGCATTCAAGTAGCACTAAACTGGAAAGTATTTTGTTTGTAGATGATAGCAGTTTTCTAAAAGGCAACAGTCTTTGACTAAGAAACTGGAAATACATGTTCCTGAAAGAAAGTGACTTCAGATTGAGGGACCAAATGTAGGATAAATAGTCATATTAGAACCTGAATCATCAGTAGGAGTCATGGATGAAGAATCACAAATCTAGAGTGGGTTCCAGAGAATAATAAAGACCAAGTTGATATTCTTTACAGAAATGGTCTTGACACAGTAAGTTTATCTTTTTCTGCCTTATCTTTGCTATGTTACAGTAAGATTGTAGATCCTAGGATCTAGACCTGAAGCAATTTTATCAGCAGTGTTGTAATAAAATGGTGGTTTACTACCTGATTGTGATAATACAGAATTTGTGGATCTGTTAAGAATTAAAATATTTCCTAAAAATGAATACTTCGAAATATATGAATACTTAAAAATAAATATGGAAGAATTTTTTTCTTCTGTTTAAAAAAAATCAAGTTTTTTTTTTCTAACATCTATGTGAAATACTGAAATATGGTTATGTAGGCTGAAAGAAATCCAATCAATATGGACCTTAAGCATGTGAGTTGGAATGTCACCCTCAAAGCTTAAATTATGCAAAGACATTTCTTAAATAAACAACTTTTGTGTAACAGTCATTGGCATTATAAGCTGATAGTCTCAGAATTTCCTGGTAGAAAAATAAAAACAAAACATCATACATCATGGAACAGAATCTAAGCTCATTTCATTTCATAGAAATTCTCTTGGTCTAATTTTACATAAAGGATTTGCTACACAACAAACTCAGAGTTGTTGTGGATTTTTTTTTTTTTTTTGCATATATACATTCACCATTTTTCTGATCATTACTTTCAGACTGTCCTTAAAAATCCACTTCTACAGTATGATGTAGCATCATAAAATAAGAAATTACTGAAAAATATCCCGCAATGTCAGAATTCTGTCAAGGGGACCCAGGAGCCAATGGAAAGAGCTCTCAATGGCCATAGCTGGAACAACTTGGGTAACAATAAATAATGTATAATTGGACTATAAGCTAAGTTTAAAATAATAATGATTTATACTAATGTGGATAAATGATTGAATAAATAAACTTATCGGGGAGGATAGACAAATATCCTGTGCAGAAGAATACCAATTAATTTATATAGATACACTGCCTTCAAAAAGGTGGAGCATCACTCCCTACACCTTTTAGTCTGGGCTGTACCCAGTGACTGTCTTCCAAAGAGCATAGTATAACAATGGGGGAAAGAGTAACTGTATAGTGGAGAAATTTAACAAACACTACCTCATCCAGATGATCAGATTAACATCAACAGTGATGTGTTGATATTATATACCCTTGAATGGGTATAATTCAAATGGCAATTTACCTCTTGTGGTCTTCCTTTCAGTAACCCAATACCCAATCTAATCATGAGAAAATATCACATAAAATCCCAAGTGAGAAATATTTTATAAAATAGCTTTCAGTGGGATATCTGGGTGGTTCAGTGGTTGAGAGTCTGACTTTGGCTCATGGCGTGATTCTGGAGTTCCGGGATCCAGTCCCACATCGGGCTCCCTGCATGGAGCCTGCTTCTCCTGCTTGTGTCTGCCTCACTGTGTCTTTCATGAAGAAATAAATAAAATCTTTAAAAAAAATATATAAGATAAAATATCTTACCAGTACTCTATCAAGGTGATTAAAAAAGGCCTGAGGAAATGTCTCAGTCAAGAGTAGCCTAAGAAAATGGGATGACTAAATGTAATAGAGTTAGTATCTTGGATGGGATCCTGGAATGGACTAAGAATATTGGAGAAAACTGAAGAAATCTGAATAAATATGGACTCTAGTTAATAATAATGTTGCTAGGAATGCCTCAGTTGCTCAGTCAGTTAAGTGTCTAACTCTTGATTTCAGGTCACAGGCTCTGGTTTATGGGATCAAGCCCCAGGTCCAGGTCCATGCACAGCATGGAATCTGCTTGGGATTCTCTCTCATTTTCCCTCTGTCCTTCCCCCTACTTCTCTCTTTCTTTCTCAGAAATAATAATGATGATGATGATGATGATAATAATAATAATAATAATAATAATTAATAATAATAATAATAAGAAAATAGATGTTTCTATATTGGCACACTAATTATAACAAATGTACCAGATTAATATGTTAATAACATAAACTGGGTATAGTATATGGGAACTCTCTTTACTACCTTTGCAATTTTTCTTTAAATCTAAAACTATTCTAAAATAGAAAGCTTATTTTAAAAAATTTATTTGTTCATTATGAGGTGATGCCACTTCAACAGAGCCTGCTTGATGCCCAACCCCAGCAGCGAATGTGAAGCAGTTTTGGCTCAATCAGTAGAGCTTGCTGGATGCCCAACCCCAGTAGAGACTGTGAAGCAGCCCTGGCTCAATTGAGCTTTTCCTCTTTATAAACACAGAGATTGTTCCAGAGATAGACATATAATTTATATTACCTCAATCAGAGCAATTCCTGGAGTGTTTTCTGGGGGAACTAAAAAAAGAGGTGTTTTTTAATTTTCTTTTCTTCCTCCAGATGAGGTGTGCCCATGAAGGCCTGGAGCCATCCTGCCACCACAAAGGCAGTACCTGACTTAGGATGGAATGAAAAAATGAGCTGAGGTTTGCAGAGTGTAATGCTTATTCTTAATCAAATTTTTTTTGAGCTCCTGGATCTAGTTGATTAATTTTTAAATCAACTATAACTTTTGTTCTTTTTCACTAATATGAGCCAGTACGATCCTCCTTTTGCTTAATTAAGCCAGTTCAAGTTGTGACCCTGGCAACCAGTTGTTCTAATTGTAACTGACATAATGTATTTGAGATAAAGCAGAGAATTGTAGGGGGAGTATACAACTTCTAACAGGGTTCTGTCCTTCAGAGATACTCTTTGCATAATTTAAAATATGGACCCAGTGGCATAGAGGAAAAAGATAGTATATAGAAGAGAGTTGTCTGATTTATTCCTCAATATTTGTATGAAATACAGCTGTTCTATTTAATGAAGCAGTTCGGCATTTTCCTGTAATAAATGAGTTAATTGATGACAATATGGTCCCTATGCGCATTTATTATTGTTATTTTTTAATGAATGCTTGAGTGCTTGTGTGTGAGGCATTAGCAACAGTGAACAAAACAGACTTCTCTGATTCCATTTAATAGGAAAAGATGGGCCTACCCAAAAGCCAACATACAAAAACCTCCAAAAAACAAGTGAGTATACTATCAGTGAAGTAGTGATAAGTGCCATGGAGCAAAGAGAGGATAGCTGAGACCAGAGGAGGAGGGAGGGAGGGTGTTGCACAGATGGCTGGTGAGGAATATTATATTTACAGGGAATGGTGCAGTGGTCATGAGTGGGATATAACAGATGCGGTGATTCATTGTATGTGTCAATTTGGTTAGGTAACGGTGGCCAGATATTTGATCAGATGTTATTCCAGATAGATCTATGAAGATGTTTTTGGATGACAGGAACGTTTAAATCAGTGGGCTTTGAGTAAAATGTATTATCCCCCATGATGTGGGTGGACCTCAGCCAATCAGTTGAAAGCTCTAATAGAACAAAGGCTGACCTCCGCAGAAAGAGGGCATTCTGTCAACAGATCTCCTTTGAACTTCTACTGCAACTCTTCCCTGGGTCTCCAGTCTGCTAATCTACCCTGAAGAGTTTTGACTTGCATCTCCACAGCTGTGTGACCTAATTCCTATAGATTTTATTTAGGAATAATATATTTATCATTTTGGATTTTTGGTGAATTCAAGAAAGCAATGAGATTAGAGTGGTTTGGGTAGAGGGAATGAGGGGAGAGAGAATGATAGGATATGATGTCAGCATTATTAGCTTTGCCTCGCAGTCAGAGTTTTATTGTAGGGCAGGGTGGGTTATTCAGCAAATTGACAAAATTAAATCCACTAACAGTTTCCATCCCCCCCAAGCTCAGTGTTGTTACTTCCTTTAGCATTGGCTTCAGGTGTTGATATCTTTACATGATAAAGGGCACATATCATTTCTACGTTTTAAAAGCCTCCAATTGGGAGGGCTGGCTGGCTTGGTTGGTTAAGCATCTGCCTTTGGTTCAGGTCATAATCCCAAGGTCCTGGGATGTTGCTCCATCCATGTCACTGGTCTCCTTGCTCAGTGGGGAGCCTACTTCTGCCTCTCCCTCTGCAGCTCCTCCTGCTTGTTCTCCCTCTCTCTCTTTCTGTGAAATAAATAAATAAAATCTTTAAAATAAATAAATAAATAAATAAAAGTCTCCAATTAAGTCTGGCTCTGACAATAATATAACCACAGACTAATACGTCAAAAAAATAAAATAAAATAAATTTGATTATTTAGTGTTTTATAACAAATAAAACAAAGTCTCTAACCCCCATCCCCTGCTCTCCCCTGACAATTATTTCAATAAATCTTCATTTTCCCTATTGCTTCTCAGCAGCAGGAAAGTATACCCTAAGAAATTAAAATATAAAATATTTCTAAATTTGCCAGTTCTTCACAATTGAATATTAGAATTAAGCTTTCAAAATTCTGATTCTTTGAGTTGACACTAAGAGTTCCAAAATTTTCCAACTCATATGAATTGTGACATACCGTGCTGTTTTTAACAAGAAAGCCTTCTGCAGAATATTAACCACACACCCCCATAACAGCTGAGTAACTCTGGTATTCCTAGATTTCCATATATTTTTCATGAATTCTAGCTTTGATTCCTAATAACTGTACTTTATGTTTTTCATTTTTGATTTTAGGTACAAAGCTAATGACATTTTGTTAATTTGAAAAAAGGAGAACCCTTTATTGTGTCTAATGTACCAGGTCTCACTTTTGGCATCAGATTTCAAACCTCTCTTCCTCTTCCAGAAGAAGTTGAATGACAATAAAAAATCTTTGATATGATTAGCAGACAGATCTGGGCCATCATATAAGGTGGAATTCAAGAGAAATAAAATAGCTTTTAAGAAGCATACTTCTGCTTATACATTCAAATTAATGTTTTCCTAGTCTAAGTGGCCACCTTTGGAGGGGTCATTTATTTATTCTAATGACACTGTTATTATTCAAAATATGTTTTAAAACCTTTTTTTGTTTTGTTTTGTTTTCATCCAGGTTCAGAACCCATTTATGAGTCACCTAAGAAAATTATTTGTCTCTGTGTGTATTATTCATTTAATAAACACTTACATATGCTAACTGCTGCAGCCATTGTCCTAAGACGATATCCTTTCTAAATGTTCATTTACTTGATCCTTATGCCAACCTCATGAAACAGATAATATAAGAATTTTAACTTAATCAATAAGGAAACTGATGTACCACCCAATATTACACACTTAAGAATTTAGAGACTTAGGCTAAACTCAAAGCCATCATAGTAACGGATTAATCACTACATTATGTTACCTCTCTCATTTAACTTTTGTTTCAAAATTATCAACCATATCTTTCACAAAGTATAAAATACCTGTAAATATTATTTTTGCATTTAACATAGAGTGGCTTCTTCAATGGTTCTTGGGAGATAAATTGAGGAATTCGAAGCAAAACAAGAACCTGAGTCATGAAAGATTAAATCATTTATATACTTACTAAGGAGGGAAAATGGAAAAATTTCTGCTAGAAAAAGTTTTCTGCTTATCCTTTTGCTACTCAGAAGAACTGATGTGGACATAACCTTCTTTCGTTTAATGTCTAGTGAATTGAGGTTTTACTGAGGCAAATGCAGTATCAGTTCTCTTAGCCACCAATGCAAGCTATCATTCTTAAGTTTAAGATGTGCTATGTCAGCACTATGTTGACTTTCACTAACTCAGTCGGACCATTACTCAGTTGATCTTGATGAATCTCTACTAGTGGGATGATTTTGATGAGCTATAAATCAGCCTCGATGTCTTTTTGTCCCCTTAAATCTGTCTTGGTAGACTGTAGAAATAAGTTAGCTGAAAAGTTTTGTTCAAATATAGATTCAAATAATGCAAAAAAAGAACATATTGTGTGTGAATATATATCTATATATGCACACACATATCTACACACACACTATATATATATGTATATATATATATATAGTATTGTGATTTCTATTCTTTTATTCTTCTATATATTGTCATCAAAGATCTAATCCAAAGGAGAGAATTGAATGACTCTAAATTTCTTATGGTTCTATGAATTGATCATCAGCCTAAATTAAAAATGTAATTGCTCTTCATAGGAAAACTTATTTCTCATGGGGGGGGTCATTTAAGTGAAATTCCTGTAAAATTGTTTGCTTCACCCATAGAAATAACCTCCATCAGGGTAATGATTATGTCTACTTCATTCATCATCGTACTCAGCAACTAATACAATGCCTGGTACCTAATAGTAGGTGTTCCATAAATATTTATTGAGTGAATAAAGATTTCATTCTTACTGTTATAATTAAGATCCTTTTCTAGCCTGGCAAGAGTAATTCATATCCTCAGAATGTTCTCATAAAATTTCAGGAATAGACTCAGTAGCCTCACTCTTAGAGAAATATGTGATTTGGAATGGCAAGATTAATCCCATCATCTTGTATTTTTATAAAAATTAAGCTATTTTAGCTGTATTATATACATCCTTGTTATGTGCAGCAACATCCATAAGAATAGCAAAATAGGTTTTCTTGCTTCTGCTTTTACAGATGATAAAATAGACTCCCGGCAGTTTAAGACAGTGGCTGAGGTCACACTCTGAAGTCAAAAACCTAAGCAAGGATTTGAGCTTCTTCCCACAGAGTTCAGAAGGGTGTAAATCTGCCCCAACAGCATAAATTATTTAATGACCTAGTTTCATCTTTTTGCATCCAAAATGAGGCTAGTATATTTGCATCTTTGTGACTGCTGAGGAGAGAGAAAACTCATGGCAGCTGGCAAGAAGGGCAAGCAAATTAACCAGTTTATAAAATGTTTATAAACTCCCCAAAATTTCAGGAATCCCCAGTCTAACTCTGTTCCTACTAATTCTACCAATGATTTCTTGCAGAGCCGTGATCTGATGGTCAGTTCAGATTTACTCTGTTTATTTGTATTTTATACATCTTAAGGTGTGAAACATATTGAGTGTCCCAAAGAAGCTGGTTATCAAAATCGATGGTATTTGTGAAATGCATTATGAAAAGGCTAATTATAATTTATTATGAAGCCTCCCTACATCTATCGTGCATAAACTAATGTGCTCTTCACAGCAAGCCCTAGTTTCATTAACCTTTTCATAGAAGCAGTGATCTCATTCAGAAATCTTATTTCTGAATTATGTGCTCATACTACATACTGATTCCTTCATACTTGCAGTGGGGTAGGGAGACGGAGGACCACTGTGCAGCTGTGGATTATTGTAAAGATTGACACTGCATGGAAGGTAGGGGAAGATGAAAAAAAGAAGGGAGTAATTTCACTAATAAAGCTACTAATACTTCTTTTCCAGGCATGATTTTCTTTCTCTTTTTTATTGTTCCTTTCATTCCAAAAGTGACATTTTAAAAGAAAAAATATCACAGTAAATGAAAAAGTGACACACACAGTGATACAGTAATCAAGGTAGATAGTGATGTGTATTTAGGGGGGAAAGAAAAGGACTACAAGTCTCTATCATTTCTGTTTCTCCCTCTCTCATTCCTTCAGTTCTTTTCTTCAGGTATGAGTGCATTCCCTCGATAATTAAAGACAGAGAAAATGGCATTTTCATTATTATTCTACTTCAGGATAAATCTCTCCTCTATCCAACACTCTATCTGGTTGGAAAGGACAGAAATTTCCTGATTCCTCTGTATGTTTCCTAAAACAAACAGGCAAAATAAGACAAAATACATTGTCAACTAAGAGTATGTTCTTTTTGTGCACCTTCACACAAGGAACTCAGGATAGTCACTGAAGTCTTAGAGTCTCTTTCCCCTGTTTTAAATGCCCTTCACTTCTTATAATCTTCATGGAGGCAGTAAATGCAATGAACGCAGAGTTTGTCAAGCTTTCAGCTCTTACAGCCCTCTGACCCTTGCTGCTGGTATCACTTCAGTTCCTTATGTAAATTTAGCTCTTCCACAGAATCTAAAACCCTTGAGTAGGTGTCAGGGAGCAAGAAGTTCCTGCCTTTTCAAGGTCCTTCTAGCTGGAAGAAGAATCAACTTGACATGAGTCAGATTAATAGAAGAAAATCAAACTTAATTTTATACATATACGAGGAAGCCACACAGACATGGAAATTCCAAAGACAGATCAACTGAAAGTATATATGTCATTCTGAAGTAAGGACAAGGGGGTAGGGCTCTAGGACTTCAAAGAGAAGAAATGCAAATAAGAGGAAGATGAAAAAAATAAATGTTTGGTAACAAATATTTACTGGGCCACTCAGAAAAATTGGGACACAGAAGACTGATGAAACAGGCCCTGCTAGGTTCCTCTTCATCTACTGTACCTAGTTCCTGTCCTAATGTATTTACTATGGTGATAGCTCTCTTCTTGGAGCAGGCCCTCTATTGAAATTCTTTTAGGGGGTTGTGGGTCTAAAGAACTTTTCCTGAATCTGCTGTGGTTTGATTGCTTTTTAACGCAAAATTATCTTCATGTCAACATGGCCTACCCTGAGGCAGCCTGTCCTTAGCGGTTAGGTTGGGTTAAAAAAAAAAAATCTCTGGGCCAGCAGCCCAGGTGGCTAAGCGGTTTAGTGCTGCCTTTGCCCTGGGGCATGATCCTGGAGACCTGGGATCGAGTCCCACATCGGGCTCCCTGCATGGAGCCTGCTTCTCCCTCTGCCTGTGTCTCTGCCTCTCTCTCTCTCTGTGTGTCTCTCATGAATAAACAGAATCTTAAAAAAAAAAGAAAATCTCTGGGCTACAATTTATTTTTTTAGGATTAAGTCAGCCAGGCTTCTGATCTTATGTAGATGTTAACACACCAGGACAAAGAGCACGACTTTTCATTGACTGTGACCAGTATTTTGTTTTATTTTGATACAATCCGGTTGTATCAGCATAACAGTTGGGCACCTCAGTCTTTTGGGTAATATGCATGCTCTACTGAACCAAAATCTTTCATTCTCTTCTCCTTTATTTTTCTAGGGAAATATCTTCTTTCTCGTTCCTCCTCTTCATGGTAGAGTCTTCACTACTGGCTTTCAGATCTGCTGAGGTCAATTGCCTAGCAAAGTCCTTAAACAGTAACCTCTTGGATGATAAGTGCCTATTTTCCACAGACTCTCCCAAATATTTTTTTCCTGTTTCCCAGGTCTTGGTCATTATTGATGGGCTCATTCTCTTTCCAACGAAGTCCCAGTTGAAATAATCTGCATAATATAGGCCACCATTCTCATAAATGTTTTAATCATACTTTAAAGTTAAATAATTCTATATCTGACATAAGCATTGACTATGAACGGTTTTGAAACTGTTTGAAAACAAGTCCCATTTGTTTGAATAAGTACACAGTTAATTTAGGCAATATACAACTTCATATTCTTCCATAAAGTTTTTAAAAAACCATTACAAAAGATATTACAGTGAAATCTGAATTCTGTCGCTTAACCACAAAAGTGCCCTGGCTTAATAAATCATGAAGAGAATCAATGAGGCTTGCACTGAATGCCTGAAAGAAAGCTGCAATCATTCATAGGGAGTAACTTTGGATGATTACTAAGTTCTCTAAAGCAGTCGAGACTGCAGAAAACCGTAAATGCTTCGTCCAACAATTATCACTATCTCATATACCACTGGAGCCATTTTGAAAGTATTTCCAATAAATCCACAAATGCCTTGACTGGAACTTACATGGACTATTTCTGCAGATCTCTATTGTAACTCTCAGTTACAAAGGTTTCTGTCTGAATGGAATAATAATGTTCTTTTGTCAAGATGATAAATATTTGTTTATAATTGTAGATCTTTTGATCAAATGCCTCTACTCAAGAGGAAAAACAACAAAAGGAATGCTGCTGCTAGGCAGAACAATGTAATGACATAGAAATATGACAGACTCACAAAACTGATTTAGTGTAGACAATGGATGATTAAGGAGCAGCCATTTAGAGGCTTAATTGAGTTAATTTCTCTCCTTCATAGCTAAGAAAATACATTCCTTGAATATGTTGTTCTATGTACCACACACTGTACTAGATCCTAGAGGAAAATAAAGGTGAATAGATTTGGTCTCTATTTCCAAATTATTTCAAATATAGAGAGTTCATGATGGATAAGCAAGAATACAATAACACGGATATGGCTGAAAAGGAGGTGTTTTCACATAGCCATTATACATGGCTAATTTACAATTTTCACCATTAACATAGGGATTGTGCCTGAGTTTCTAAACAAACCGTTTATTGAGATATTAAATACACAGTGACAGCTATTGTTGAAGAGGACTTCCCAGATTATTTGAAGAAAAAATATATGGACGCACAATATATAATCCCTAAAAGGGGGTGGAAGTTGCTTAAGTGACAAGACTACATCTTAGCCTAAGTATAGCCAGAGGACATAGAAGGTCTTCAATGATTTGCTGGTGACTGAATGAATCTAAAATAATTATAAACTATATGAGAACTTATTACCTATGTGGTATGGCCTGGGTTTACACACATTGAATGTATAAAAATTAATGGTATGTTTATAGAAGGAAAATGCTAGAAAGAGTAGAGAAAAGCTATTAGGATTAAATGAGGGCCAATGTGTTATGTAATTAAATCAGGATATTAGACCAGTAATAATTTTATGATGGATTCACAAGGGCAAACTTTTTTTGCAGTATGTCTACTGTCAAATCAAGTGGATGATATGTGAAAACATATTTACTGGAGTATATTGTGGAGAGTCAGGCTGCATTTCCAATCCTTTCCTAAAAATAACTTATTTTGCAATGTGTTTCAATACATGAGAATGTTTGGCCTTAGTTCATGGTATCCAGAGTGTAAAAGAGTGAAGGCATCTGTATCTGCTCCCAATGGCAACACTACTTCATTTACATAGTTCCCTGAATCATTTTCACATTTTTCTTCACACACCATGGGTAAGAATGCAAGTGCTGAGTATTCTCTGAAGTCAATGGAAATCTGTTATTAGGTTAGCTTGATAAGGGTGTTGCAAAAAATTAGAAAAATTTTCCTTGTGACTAAGGACCAAGAAAAACAGATGGTTGGGTGAGGAATGCGGAGGTTGTCAGATAAAACTCTTGCCAACAAGATTTGGTGCTAACATAATATATTCAGTCAATTGGAGCATCTTGATGATACCAAATATAGAAGAGAAAGATGCTTCTGGTTGTCTTTGTAACTTATGTGATGATTGAAAGCAAACTGACTTAGCTTGGACGGAGTGATATTTGCTTATTTAGAACAAAGGTCATATTTCTAAAACAAACAAAAAATGTTTCCCTTCTTATGTATCTGATTTTTACAAGTAAATAATAGTTTTTTTAGTTTTAAACCAAAGCAATTGTTAAAAATTAATCTATTATCAAATTAAGTATATCAAATGTAGATATAGATAGAGAATGGGAGAGAGATGTATAGCTCATGTACAAAAACAATTTGTATGGTTAGATGATAGTAATAATAACCAATTTTAAGTTCAGAAAAGGACTTCCTAATTCAATTAGGGAATATAATACAATATACAACAAAGCAGTTAGCCTTGGATATAATCCTTATTGCATTCCAGTACAGAGTGGGCAATCTCTGGTACTATTTATGGTACTAGAAAAAGCTTTAATGGCACTTAGCTGCTATATGCAGCTCTTTAGTTTCTTTTCCTCTCCCTTTTATTGGCCTACATTCCAAGATTACTTTTTTCTTAGGCAGCCTGTCTATATCTTCTTTATATCTGTCTTTCTTCTCGTAATTGTATTGTGTGATTATATTCCCTTTCCTTTCTCTTTAAATTTATTTTCCTTAATGTCTTGACAGACACATCTACAGACATTTTTAGTGATTAATACCCTGCCTTTGGAACTAAAGCATTTGGTGTCTCTCAACACTTGGGACTGCAGATGTTGTCTTAGAATCAACTTAGTCATTCTATTGTTTTTTCTGATGGGCAATTAGGAAAGAATGGAAAACGGGCAGCTTTATCCAGGGCCAAATATGATTGAGTGTCTTCAGGAATAGAGAGACACAAAACCTAAAAGACAAGAGTAGCAAATAATGTTTTCCACACCAGTTTTTATATAGTCATGAGAAGAGGATCCATATGCTAGATGTGAAGATACCATAGGATCTTGAAAAAAAACTTAGAGTAAGAAAAAAAAAATAGCAACACAGGCCTGAAATAAAACTCATTCCTTTCCTTTACTGATTATCTTAGGCCAGTCACAGCCACCATAAACCTGTTTCCTCCTCCCCCAAATGAACATAATGGTACAATTCTTTAAGATGGTTGAGGAGCTGGAAATAACACATATAAAGAATTCATCACAGGATTGAAATAATTTTTATTTATATTTATAATCTCCCATACATAATTATTGATCAGAACAGGGGAGATAAATGACAGAAATACAATATCCCCGATGAAGGCCAGATGCTTATTTTTCTGGTTACACTTATTCTTTCATGTTCTCAATATATGCTTGATGTATTAACATCGTAACACCAGAAGTTATCACTAGGTTTCTTTTAAGCTTTCTTTAAATTTTCAATTTAAATTCCAGGTAATTAACATAGAGTGTATATTAGTTTCAGGTGTATAGTATAGTGATTCAACACCTCTATACATCACCTGGTGCTCATCACGGCAAGTGCTTCCCTTAATCCTATCACCTATTTCACCCATCCCTTTTAACTTTGGCAAGTTTGATATTTTTTCTTTTTCCTTTAAACTTTATGTGTGCCTAAAATTCTGAGCATTGGAGTCTTAACATGAAAAGCAATTTCAGAAATTGTTCCACTAAACTGGTAGCTACCTCTGAGGCTTTATTTCTGTAGTTACAATGAAGAAATAATAGTATCCTCATTCTTGATTAGTGATTCAAAATATGCCAACATCTTTATGGAAATATAATTGATCAGAAGATATTTTATCTACAGTTTTCAGGATGAAAAAAGTTGAGGAAAGGGCAAATTATTCAAGTCAGAGGGTTTTTGAGTGAGAATGCAAGACTCAAACTCCATACTCCATTAGCTTTTATTTCTGTACTGCATGACTTTCTTATTTTTTGGACTTCTGTAATTCTGTTTGGAGATAAATAACTCCTAGATTAGTAGGTTGGTAGATTGAAAGTTTCACATTTATTTTAAGAATCTAACCAAATAGTCTTAGATTTCAACACAGTCCCTTACAAATAAGTTAGAAGAAAATGAGGCTTCATCTACGCTAAAACAACTTCATGTATGCTTTCTCCACATGCAAGGGAAATTGTTTGAAAATCAGTAGAATGCTAATTTCATACTAGCCATAACTTGCCTCGCATTTTGATTAGGAATTAGTCTTACAGCATTTTCTTGAAACCAGAATTATTTTTCCTATGAGGGGAATAATTTGCCTTATTTTACAAAATCACTAAAACAAATTCTTGGGCACCTGGGTGGTTTTGTTGGTTAAGAGTCTGCCTTCGGCCCAGGTCTTGATCTCAGGGTCCTGGGATCAAGCCCCATGTTGGGCTCTCTGATCAGTGGGGTGTCTGCTTCTGTCCCTCCTCTTCCCTCTGTCCTCCCCTCTGCTTAAGCAGTCTCCCTCAAATCAATACAATCTTTAAAAGTTCCCTTATTAGTCACTTTTAAAAATTCCTTAAAGTGTGCTATTTGAGAATAGTAAAATTTGAGATTAATAACAACCAACATAAATTGCTCCTAACTTTCAAAGCTTCAATTGTTTTCATTCAATCTCTGATATCATTTTGTTTTGATGAGGCAAGTAAAAATTCGCTAATTTTTTTCTACATGTAAAATGTTACTAAAATTTGTCTTTCACTCCTGTTAACACAAAAGCTCCAATGCTATCCACCAAAGTAAAAAGATTTTTAGGGTAATGTTATTTTGTTGTTATTTTTCCTACAGCACTAATAGAACTTTGTAAGTAAGAGGCAGGGTATTTGACATGTTACAAAGTAGATTTTTAAATACTGCATAAATATATTGTGTGGATTGTTGGCAGTTTGCTGCTCCAATCTCCTCCTTTTCAAAATGAACTTGTACAATATGTTTCACAAGGGTAGGTGAGTATCTTTAAACCAATTCACTCAATGGGAAATGACCTTTAGGACTTTTAAAATCCTGTAAAATGTAGGAACTTCCATAATATCATTAAAAATACTCATTTAATTTTTGCTTGAATAGATCTGTGGTTCTCATTACTTCAAAGAAAGCCACTCTCTTTTGTCAGATATGAAAAAGCACCCTATTTCTATAATCTTTAGGGAGCTTTTTCTTATATTGATCTGAAGTCCATCTCCCTGTAATTCCAATTTATCATTCCTATCTCATGAATGGAACTCTGAAGATTGAGTTTTATTCTATTTCTACATGGTATTCTTCCAAAGATCAAGTGGTAAATATACAGATTTTAAAATTCTTCCTAAATGTAACAGCCAGAATTGGACACATTACTGTGTACTACCTAACAAGTGCAATGCACAATGGAACTATTATTTCCTAGGGACTATGACTATGTATTAGGTCTTCATCCCTCAGCCATGCCACTCTGCTAGCCAAAATTGGGTAAATTAACAACTACACTACTCTACCTCCTGGTCAGTTATTACGTGTCAGGTACCATGTTAAGCAGTTTGGGTTTATTTCTATAACAACCATCTTAGTGCGTTTATTTACATAACAACCACTGTAGTTGGGTATTTTTATTCATGGGATCCAGACAGGAAAACCCAGGTTGTGCACAAAGAGACAGAAAGCATGAGCTATCTCATGCCAAAGCTCATATTCTTAGCTCTAGACAAAACTGCTTTCCCAAAGTAAAATGCTGGGGACACTGTCACACAATTAGTGGGCTCAGATACGTACTGCTGGTAACAGTGATTTCCTCTGAAGGCTAGATCTGTGCCTTGGCTTTGGGCGAGACTCCTTGCACCTGTACTTCTTCAAGCCTGATTCGTCCTCTCTCTCAGTAATTGTGATTTGTGCTTTAGCTCTTTGGGAAAAAAGTGGTTTCCTTCTAATCAGCTATTTTTAGGGTAACCCTTATATTGGTTTTGTTTTTGTTGTTTAATGAGCCAGAATTAGATTATGTTGTTTACACTTAAGACTGACACACTTATGGATGTTATGCCTCCATGGAATCTCATGCTGTGATCAAGACATATTACGTGATGACACCTTTCTTATCTTTCTATTCATAAGTAATCTTATGAAACACGAGGTTAAATTTAGTTTGTTGCATGAGAACTCCACTCTTTCCTAAGTGCTTACCAACTCAACTCTCTGTTTAATAAATCAATTCATCTATGATTTTTCTGGAGACTATAATAATGACAAAATCTATTTTAGTATCTTTAATATGTCACTGACTCATTCTGAAAATTATGAAAACATTTAGCCACTCCCAGCCTTCTGTTGGTAACAATTGAAATAATATCGGTGACATTTTATGTATGAGATCATGACATTCTGATGCCAAAAACAAGTTGTTGCATTAATCTTGATAGTAAAAATTTACTTTATTTCTGATTGTTTTAGAGAAGAAAATAAAGAACAATTTTGTAGTTAGTATATCTGACAACAGCCTTGCTCTATCAACATTTCCTCTGAAAATAACTCATTATCACTTTTAGTCATTGTCCACACAATTCTCATTCCCATCCTTATAATCCCAGTCTTGTTAATCTCCATCTCTCTTCCCTTCCTGTATTGTGAATCCTACATCTAGACAAAGGCCTGGAAAAATTCTAGGCTTCAATAAAACTCTTATCATCTACATTAATAATTGGTTTCCCTGATTTCTAGTAATCCTAATCCATATCATACTACCCAGCACTTGACTTCAAACTGGGGAATATGGTTTTCTTGATATATCAAATGTGTCACGCTCTTAACTAGAGGGCAAGAACCTTCGAAAAGAAGAAACTACTGTCTGCTTTCCTTGTCCTACTTCTACATCTATTTCTTTATGTGACAAAATCCCCAATCTTACATATTAGCCCTCTATTTCCTTAGGCTGCTTAGTTAAAACTTCTTTCCTGAAGAAGCCACAAATGTACCCTAGTCATATAAATTCACTGTCTGAAAACTGCCTTGCATCGATATATTTTCTGACTATAGTAGCTCTAGAAACTATTTCCTTTTCTTCTTTTTTTCTTCATGACCTAGGACAGCTTACATTTTTGATACACTGTGAAAAAAAATTTTTTTGTTTGTTTTTAGATGGTGTAATGAAGACCTTTCAAGTTGTCTGCCAAGCTAACAGTGGGGGGCCTGGCACTGTGGGTGATTGCTGTGAGTGACTTCATTTTCCTGGACATAGCTCTGTGCAATTGATTTAGAATCCTGGATAGAGCAGAAATTTTGAATTGAGAATTCAGACATACTAGTCAATTTTGGCTCTTTTCTGAAATGAAACCTCCAAACTACAAAGCCAGTTGAGCAAATATTTTTCCCATATAAAAGAGGAGCAGAGAAAGAACTCATAGAGAGACAGAGTGGAATTTAAGAAACTCAGAATGATTCAGTTTTGGGGTGCCTCGGTGGCTCTGTCTGTGAAGCATCTGCCTTCAGCTCAGGTCACAATCCCAGGGTCCTAGAATCAAACCATAGGACTGGCCCCCTGCTCAGTGGGGAGTCTGTTTCTCCCTCCCCACTCCCCACCTTTGCTCATGCTCTCTCTGTCTCAAATAAATAAAATCTTAAAAAAAAAAAAAAAAGACATCATGGTCTTAAAGAGTGAGGGAAGGAGAGAAAGAGATGGATAAAATGAATGAGAATAACAGGAGGGACCACAGAGGAACTGCCTTAATTCCTGATGTGTTTCTAGTCTTTTTCCCCTAAAGGCTGTCATCTTTACTTTTTTCCTGAGGTTTTTGAGCTACAGCCTTAATTTTGTCCTACATTTCCTATTTTTTGTAAAGCTAACCTGAGTGGGCTCCTATTACTTGAAAACCAAAGAAACAGCCCATTCAGCCATGGATAAAAAATGGGGGAAAAATCCGTGTTAAAGGGGGATAATTTAACAGAGTTACACCGATATTGATATAGTCATAACTTCTATTTGATTTGGAATTTTTTTCAGTCTGAATCATAAAGAAAGGGGCTATAGAACTTTTCCTCTTCAGCAGGTGGTAGTGGAACATGGAAGTGATTGCCCATAGACACACAGTTAGGAGAGACACACTTGAGGATCACAGAGGTGCACAGGGACACTGTTCTGAAATTTAAAAGGCAGTTAATAGTCTGCAAAGTGAAAAGAAAGCAAGGGACTTTGTTATATTTAATTGGTGTTAAAATAGCATTTAGAATGTAAATTCTGAGCAACCAAGAGTCTAGAAATTATTTTTCAATTATATATAGAATATATATATATAATATAGTGCACTGATAAAATGTACTACCTGCCATTCCAAGAGAGAACCCACTGGCCCTAGAAAAATACAAGATGTTGAGCTAATCAGAGAGATAATCCAGATTGAGCTGTTAGAATACATTTCATTAGCCTGCTTAAGAATTTTACTTATTTCTTAGTGAGACATAATTAAAAGTCACCTCCAATATTACACTGCACAGAATTAGTCATATTTCTCTAATTTGGGTTGTTACTACAGCAAGAAGACAGTCTTCCTCATAGAATTATTTAATGTTTTTATATATAAGGTTTTTCAGTTTTTGGGGGGTTTTTTTGTTTTCAAATGCATCCAAGAAAGTGGGAGTTGTCCAGGTAAATTCAACACATCGTTTCCCTTTAGAATATTGACCCTAGAAAGGCAGACATAAAAATAGCTACTCTTATGGAGTAGTCTTCACTGGACATTCTTCCTGTTGATTGGTTTATACTACATATGTAAAGCTTTCCTGCCTTCACTTTTAAAAAACCAAGGGCAGTACTAAAGTCTAAAGGTTCAAGCTAATGCCTTGGTAGCCCTCGAGAAAAATTTTGTCCATAGGCCTGATTCATTGTTTCTTAATCAAGAAAATACCAAAAACTAGGATACAAAGCAATAATACACTTATAAATGGTATTAAAATATAGTTATCTGAGTGGTTTTGCTCTCCCATAATCTGAAGGCAACAATTGCTTCTCATTAGTTGGCATCACTGTCATAAGGCTTGAGGCTATTCACAGCCCTGTGGCATTTGTTCAAACTGTCTACACAGAGGAACATCACTGCAGTTCACAGCTGATGGCAGGAATTAGGCTATTTTCCACTTTTTATACCCATCGAGTCCATCCAAATTGACTAGAGACTCTAACTTTGATGCTAAAAGATTTTTTTTTTAACTTTCTGCAGACTTCATTACAGTTAATACTACCCCAAAGCATAAATCTTTTTTAGAGGGTTGATGAAGGCAGGAATGAGTAAGGCCTTTTTTCCCCCCAACTTTTTCTTGATAAACAAGCTCGTGTACCTGCACATGTCATAGGTGACAGAATGGTATTTCATCCATAGAGGTGGGAGATTGCTAATTGGGAGATGGATTAGAGGAGAAGAATGGGATATGAAAACCATTTAGTAGGAACCAGGCCAAAGGTGCAAAAGGGAAAGGAAGAATGCCTTTGGAATATTTCTCATTTTAAAAGAACAGGGAATGATTTGGAGCCGTAAGCTAAGCATCTGAAACATAATTAGCACTAAATTAATATTTGATGACTAAGTGAACGAATGCAAAATTTAAAAAGATGAATGTGTGAATGTACTTTTCTAGTACTTTCCGCTAAAAGAAGTATCTAAGCATTGAATTTCACCCATGTTGAACGACAAATGTTTGCATGGAAACTGAACACAGTATTAACAATGAAACTTAGAACAATGCTTTTTAGCTATTAATTTACCGTATATAACTTATCTGTTAATTTATCTTTTTTCTTTCTTTCTTTTTTTTTTTTTTTGCTTATCTGCAATTTTTCAACATTGCATTTGTTTTAACATTGTGAGATATATGTAAATGAATAAAACAGTCCTTCTTCTGGAAGAGATTTCCATTCTAAAGCAATTATATAATTGTATACAAATGATAGAGGCCAGTAATCAAAGAAGAAAGGGTGGCTGGTCAGAAGTGGGCTGAGGAATATGCAAACATTGGAGGAGCTAAATTTGTGCTATAAACAGACTAGTTTTTTAAGCTTTTAAATTGACCTTTAAGTTTTTCTATTATAAAAGTAACATGCATTTATTAAATAATTGTATTCATAAAATAGACAATGAAACAAGGAGGAAAATCATCCATATCAACTTTAGATATTAACACACATGCATATAGACTTCAAGAATATGCACAACTAGCAGAATTACCACAGCAATATCTAAAATGGCAAGACACTTCTACCAGCCAAAAAATTTAGTAATGTTTACTAAAGAATTCATTAATAAGACAGAAACAACCATAAAAAGAGGATATTTCATAAACATATTTAATGCTATGGGAAAATTCATACAATAAATTCACATTATGTTTTTGGTTTCATAGTTTATATAAACATTTATATTTCTATCTATATCTATATTGTCTATGTATATATCATGTATCTATCCGTCTATATATCTATCTATTAGTGAAGAGTCAACACAACACAAAAATATAACTTACTAGAAGTAAAAGAATTTGCTTCTAAACAAATATTTCAAAGAATGAATAAAAAGGAAAAATCATCACTGTTGAGATTTGAATTAGTGGTCTGGGAAATCAAATAGAATACCTCAAGACACAGAGCAAAATATAAAGAGATGAAAATCATGAAGTAAAGGAAAAGGGACAAAGAAAATAGATACAAAAGACATAAGATATGAATAATAGAGGTTTCCAAAAGATAAAAAGGAACAGATGGAAGAGAGGCAGTAATTCAACAAATAAAGAAGGAAATTTCCCTGGTGTGAAGAAATATTTGAGTCTGCAAATTACAGTAGTTCACTGATTTCCAGACAGGGTTGATGGAACACAGATCTAGGTATATCCTGGAAAAATTCCTGAACTTTAAGGTTAAAATAATCCTATAGTCTGCCACAAAGAAGACAGAAGTTATAAGCAAAGAAGCATAGTTTTTCCTCAGTGATCTTAGATATTACATGAAAATATAGATTCTTGAGACAAATGGACTTTAACCCAAGAATACTCTACCCACCTAAGAAAGCTTTCACATGGGTGTTAAAATATTGGAGAATATATAAGCCTCCCTAACATATAATAACCACATATTTAGTATTCAAGCAAACTCTTAGTAAATATTAAAAGAATCAGATCAATTGTCTCAATGGGAGGGAGAGAAGGAAATAACGCAGTGGTGAGTGGTAGCCAAAGATACAATAATTAGAAATATATGATCAGTCCAAGTTATGGTTTCTTAGAGTAGAAGAAACAAATTTTTATAAGAAACTTAAAGTACTAAACAATCACAACAAACTCAGCTGAATGGGGATGGAGTAGAGAAATAAAGTATTTCCCAAAGTTTTGTCTCTTGGGGATGAAAGGAAGTAAAAGCATTTTCAAAGTCTTATTCTCTATGTGGGAGGGAAGGAGTATAAGAGGAAAGATAGCAGATATGAATAAATAGTTGGTGGTTTTTATTTATTTATTTATTTTTATTTATTTATGATAGTCACAGAGAGAGAGAGAGGGGCAGAGACACAGGCAGAGGGAGAAGCAGGCTCCATGCACCAGGAGCCCGACGTGGGATTCGATCCCGGGTCTCCAGGATCGCGCCCTGGGCCAAAGGCAGGCACCAAACCGCTGCGCCACCCAGGGATCCCTCAGTCGGTGGTTTTTATACAGTGATTGAGGATATGTGTTTGGTGAGGAGTGTGAGTTGAAAGAAATGCAATCACCAATGGAAAGCAGTCCAGCCAAACATGTCTCATTGTTGCAGCAAGTGTGAATAGGTCACATCTATTTTGAATGGAGAGTCATACCTGGCCTCCTGCATTTTTATTTTTATTTTTATTTATTTATTTTTTTAAGATTTATTCATTTATTTATGATAGACATAGAGAGAGAGAGAGAGAGAGAGAGGGAGAGAGAGGGAGGGGGAGGCAGAGACACAGGCAGAGGGAGACAGGCTCCATGCAGGGAGCCTGACATGGAACTCAATCCCGGGACTCCAGGATCGCGTCCTGGGCCAAAGGCAGGCGCTAAACCGCTGAGCCACCCAGGGATCCCTGCATTTCTATTTTTAAAAGGGAAGAGAAAATAAAATCTGAACTCTGATTCAACCTCAATAAGAGAAATCTTGTGGAGTTATTTTTGCTTACATTCTAAGAAACTATTTGTTATGACATTCCTTAGAGCCTTCTATCCCTTACTTCTTTTAAAAATCTCACTAAAATTAAATTATTTATTTACTATCCCATGTATACTATCTAAATAAAAGACGGAAAATTAAATGACAAAGCATCTAACTTTCCTTTCAAAAGCGAAGTCCTAAGCAAGGATCTTACTCTCCATATAGAAAAGGGTCACTGAAGTCCTTCCTCAAGTCGAAAAGAAGGGATGGTCATGCCTCATCATTTTCACAATGAAACAATAAAAAAAAAATTTTTTTTCTGAAAAGCAACTTGAATCTAATCTGTTTGATGGAAGCATAAATGTTTCTACATATTTGATTTTATCTCATCAGTCTAGAGCCAATGTATTTACACGTGTTAATATTTCTAAAATCAGGATGCCTTATAATCCATGTCGATTTACAACTTTAATACCAGATTTTATTTCTGTTTTTCAGCAAAATATAAAATAATACATTATCTCCAAGTTAGTGAAGTTGCTGTTTCCGGTGAGTAACCTTGATGTGTATTTAAGCCACCACAACTATTAGCAAAATTTTCACTCAAATGTAATCTCTGAGGTTTGGCTGGAGAAAGTAGAGCCCACTGTTAATACCTCTGTAATTCTGATTTCATATATTTTTGCAAACAGGATAATTGTACATTCTTCAAATGTGCTAGCTAAAACATTAGAAAAACTCTTATTTTTAAAATATTTGATAATTTCACAGAAAAACATAAAATTAAAATCAAAACTTTGAATTCTTAAAATTGAGCATGGGAATAAGATTACCTGAGGGAGAAATGTATAAGTAAATATGGTATTTTTAACCTAATTTTCAATCCAGAAATTTTGAGTTTAATCTGGTAAAATCTCTTATTAATATATAACAAATACAAAATGTTCAAAGTGCTATTACCTGCTGGGTACAAAAATATAATAAATAATTGCAAAATTGCAAGTTATTAATATCCGTTAGTTGGAATTTCACTGCATATTCATACCTCATGAATTGATAATGATTCATCAGTTTGCAAATGTCTCACTTTTTGTGTAAAGAGTATTTGTCAAAGGGGTTCGGAAATAAGAAGCAAGAAGATAAAACTAGTTTAAATATTTCAGTAGAATTAAAATAAGCCCAAAGTTAACATTTAAATTTGCATGCATGAAAATCATTGTTGTTTGAGGATTTTTACAACTTTTTTCTTCTGTTGAAAACACATATTGGCTGACATATCAAGATATATATTTTATAAAATATTTGATTATTCTGTTTGATGTCCTGAAAGCTTTAAAGTTTGCCTTTTTTCCTTAACTTACATCTCTTTTAAAGAAAATAACTGTGATCCTCCTATCTCTGTAGGGAAATTGTCAATGAAGTGCAAATCTGAACTTCTGAAAATACTTCTCACCCTAGAAGTATTTTCACAAGTGACTCCCTCTAGGGAGTTCATAAAAGGTGGCAGAAACTACTGAAAGGATTATAGATTAGTAAAATATTATTCGTTATCTGTACATTTGCTCAACATTAAACCATTCTATACTAAATGTTGTTTCGTTTCATAATAAATCAACAATGAGGCAAGGACTCTCTTCAAAGAGGAAGCCTATGGCCTTAAGAATTTTGGACCTAAGACACTCCTTCATCATAAGACTGCCCTCCTACTCATGTACATAGGAAGGGAGATGCTTTTGAACCGGTTTAAGAAGAAATGCAACATAATTCGTGTATACCATAGAGTCAGGCATAAAATAGGTGCTCAATAATTACTGGTAGAATCAGATAATTTATTAACTCACTTCTGTTTGCGGTATCTCTAGCTTATTTTACCTTAACATAATTATCACAAAAAAGAGCCATATTTCTTTATGATTATTTTCACTACAAGTTTAAGGCAAATATAATTAACAACAATGTCATATCAATTTTCTTTTTTAAAAAGATTTTATTTATTTACTTGCGAGAGAGAGTGTGTGTGCACAAGCAAGCACAAGCAAGCACAAGCAGAGGGAGAGGGAGAAGCAGACTCCTCGCCGCCCAGGAAGCCCTGTGTGCGGCTTGATCCCAGGACTCCTGGACCATGACCCAAGCTGAAGGCAGACACTTAGCAACCCAGGAGCCCTTCATACAATTTTCTTGATATTTTTCTAATTCAGTTGATTTGAGATGGGACCCAAGAACTTCCATTTTTAACTAGCTCCTTAAAGATGCTGATGTTGCTGGCTTAGGGAATACAGTTTAAGAACCACTAGTCTGAGTCAATAATAAGTGCCATACACAGAGACAGATGGTAAATACCTGAATATTCACACATATCGGTTGATGACCATTGTCCATTCTCATTAGTAATATTCTATTCTGATAGGTGATTATGCTACCCTGACTGTTGAATATTAAATAGCACCCCAAATAATGCATTTTGTTTTTCCTTTATTGGCTTAGAAAGGTGTATGAGATCCAATTCTGACCAAAAGTACTAAAAGTTCTACTGGAAACTTCTGAAAACATTTTTCTTGTTTTTGAAAAAGAAAATGCATGTGAAGAAAGAGACTTTTCTGAATCTGGATATTGTCTTCTACCTGCATGTTGACAAGTGAAAATATGGTAGCTATCTTTGGATGAAAAAGGGAGTAACTTTCAGAGTTGATAAGCCAATCATTACAAAAGGCTGAGCAGAGACACAGAAGGAACATGGGGCCTTGATGATATTGCTGAACAGTCCATTTGGGAAGACCATACAATCTTCATATTTTTTTGTCATATGAGGTTACATGTGTTAGTTTTTAAGCTGCTTTACATGGAGTTTTCTTTTCCTTACAGCCAAAGCATCCTTATACAGTGGATAATTCATACAGAATAGTAAGTTAAAAAGTGAATTAAGTTAGTAAGTTTATTTTTTTTTTAAGATTTTATTTATTTATTCATGAGAGAAATGGAAAGAGAGGCAGAGACACAGGCAGAGGGAGAAGCAGGCTCCCTCCGGGGAGCCTGATGTGGGACTCAATCCCTGGACTCTGGGATCACATCCTGAGCCACTCAGGCATCCCAAGTTAGTAAGTTAAAAAGTGAAAAGTCTTTAATTGGAGGGCAAGATATGGTAGACAAAAACAAGAAAGTAATTGTTAATTAGTTTAAAATAATTATACACGTAAATAGAAAAAATTCACTTAATCATTGTAATGTTATGTGATTTACTTTAACTTCTTTAGATTTAAAACAAATTAACAAAGTCTAAGAAATGTTACCATTGTCTTTTTTATGGAAACCAGGTAGAGTTTTTAAAATAGCAGTTTTTATTTAAATCGGAGATTTAAAAAAAAATTCTTTACTTACTGCTGATTACTTTGGAGTAATATGAATTTAGCAAAATAAATATTTCCTTTTGAACAAAGTACTGATTTTTCATAATTTGAATAAAGATTCAGTTTTATCTATTGCCAAGACTTTTTTTTATATTGCTTTAAGACTATCTTTCATTAGACACCAAACTTTTTCTCCTTTTTTCTCATTACCACTTATGTGTGGTTTTGATATTTCTGGTCAAGAGACTTTAGATTTTGCACTGATTATTGTCTGTCATTAAAAAGTGATCTTGACAAAAAGATTAGATGTAGGCTGAGCTGGAAACAATAAGATTTTTAGGGTCTGTGGAACTAGTAAGCTCAGTTGGTTGACACACTGTACCAAAACCTCCATATTTCATCCAGAATAACAATAACATCCCCACTTTGCCCTCCTGAGTTCATGACCAGTTGAAATGTAGACATGGATCAAACATCTAGAGCTCAGACTTATATTTGCATTGATTGCTAGTTCAGTTGATGGAAAATATGGTTTTGGATCAATGTGGGGAAAGTGGACTAACTCTTCCAGATTTAGCAGATTGATCTACCCAATTTTTGACCCACCTGGATGACCACATGCTGCCCTGAAGGAACAAGCCAAATGCAACCTCTTCACAGGAAGGCAAATATAGAAAAGGACAGAATACAAGGGAATTAAATTTCTTCTGCCGAAATCATTAATCAAATAAGGCACTGCTCCTAGGGGCAGAATGAGTGAGGGCACAATGCAGCTGGAAATGTTTGCTCTATTATTTTTCCACTTGGGCAGTAGAGTAAAATTTTGCTCTCCTCCATACGTATGGGAGGAGTAATAAATAAATGCCCTTCCCCCATGCATTTACTCAATACTTATATTTTTCTGTCTCCCTCTAGACTTAACAATTAGATTTGTCATCAGTCAGGAACATGGGTGGCCCTACCAGGAAGAGACCAGCAGTTGGCCAGATTACCCCACCATACCTAGGACCGTTCCTTTTGTTTGTTTTGTTTTGTATTTTGGGGAGAGCACTAGGGTTCAGTTTATCTTTAGTCACGAGGGAATTTTAAATTAGGTCATAAAATAATATATTTAACTCCAAGACCAAAATAGTATCCTTTGTCCTAAGTCTCCTCTCAAACAGTGTCCAAGTACCTGTGCATCAGAATTCAACAGAGATTATGCAACATAGATGCCAACTCCAGAGGGATTCCTATGATTTGAATTAAATTGTGAGAAAGGAATTAAAAGCCCAAAATGTAATAATCTCCATTCCCTAGTAAGTGAAAGTAAAGTATGATCAATGTTCAAAGCAATTAATTACAGATAAAAAAAAATAAAGTCTGAAAAAAAAGTCCCCAATTTCTTATTCTCCTCTCTCTTAGCCAGAACAGAATTTTTATTTTTTATTTTTGAAATTTGGCTATACTGGGGGGTCCTTTCAGCAGCAACAACCTAGGCTACTTTTAAAAGCTCTAGATATGGTTTCCCTAGCACTTTCAAAATTTGAAATAATCCAATGTAAATTCATGTTCTTTAATTTTTAGAGTATTAACAGTGTTAACCCTTGTCATTGGATTCACAAATGCACACCACAAACTCCCATCATACATTTTAGAAAGGCAAGTGACTTTCTAGTTGCTAAAGTCTTGTCGGAGGCAAAAATGATTGTTCCCAGAACTCGGTTCTCCACATAAACCAGGAAACTGATGCTCTTGGTGCTAAAAAACCACAGAAGAGGCTCAGCAATCTCTGCAGGAAAAAGCAAACTCTTCTGGGGCACAACCTCATTGTTCAGCCTATCACAGTTGTCCATAGATTGTGAATTGTGAACTAAAACTCAGTGGGGAAGAAATTTCTCATCAGACTGTGACACGACATATACCTTATTTAAAGTTTCCTTGGAGGAAAGCTTATCTGTGTCTATTGTACTTGCTCTGTGTGTGTAGCTGCTGGGACATTTCTGACTTTCTGCAAATTTGAGACAGTAATTTGACAACCTTAGTTAGCAGAACTTACTTGCTATGCCCTCCTCCCTATTTAACATATTCAAAATCTCTTATGACCCATTTTCCTGTTGGTTCTATGTATCTGGTACCCAAGGCTGTGCTGAGTCGCTTCAGGCTCCTCACTGAGGTCCTGCCCTTCATTTTCCGTTTTATAGCATTGATTCCCATGCATTTTTTTTTCATACATAATAATAACTAAAACACCTCTCCCCTTTTCTTATCACATCTTTAGCAGCAGTAGACCCAGGCACATCTTAGATATTCTTTACCTTATTTCAGGCTTGTCCTACAACATTACAAACTTTCTTTTAAGAGACAAAAAATTAACCTTCTTCTTCCTGATATTTTAATCATCCCCACTTTGCTTCCGTTCAGAGAGCTGCCCTGAAATATATTTTTAAAACCAATCTAGCTGCCATTTACATTCCAGCAAACTTGTTTGATTAGACACTGAGATTTCCAAACACAGTCTTCTATAATTGCTTTATTTACTTTCAAGTGTGGAATAATTTCATTAAACTATTTCCTTTCTCAATCAAAGAAAACTGAGTATTCTCAGAGAATCTCTCAGTATTTCTGAGATTACTCAGTATCCTTTGTGTTCTCTGTATTTTTATTCTCACAACTCTGAGTATTTTAAAGTCAATGGTCTTTAAAATGGGATGTGTGAACCCCTGAAGCTACACAGAAATCTTCCCAGGGGCATAGTTTCTGCATCCTCAACTTTCATGTATTCTTTTCCCTAGTGAGTTCTAAGTAGTCCTCCCACTTTACAAGAGGAGAGGATTCTCATCCTGAATTTTGCAGTTATACTCTGTTTTGGAAACAAAAATGAGAGATCCTAACCATGAGACAATTAAAACAATATTTTTTTTGAGAAAATCTTTAATGATGATTCAAAATAAATCTATATTAGCAATAAAAAATTCAGTATCTTTTACATAATGCATTACATAGAAATGGGGAGATATTAGAAATATTATAGATATTAGATTTTAGAAATGGGGAGATTTGTGGAGATATTCCAAATTGGATGTTTTACATAGTGTGCATGGTAAAGTTGACGGCAGTTTTCATTTAGAGACTTCATGAATTCTATGGTCCGTATATAGCTTTCCCTTGCAAAAATCTCATAAGATCAAAGACAACATTGGTTTAAAAAATTATGACTGTAAAAGTGTTTTTTATGGTCTTTAATTATACAAATTATTTTCAGTTATTTTAATGCTTGGTCACAGGGCTGGCTATTTGCCAGAAACTTCTAACAGAAGAAACAGTACAGCTTATGATAGTGACTATTTTAAATAAAATCAGAACATTTTAAAGGACCATTAAATATTCCAAGTTATATTTGAGAAAACTCACAGACAGACATTTTGTATGATTCCACCAGATTCGGTGAATGTGTTATAATCAGGTATTTTAAATCTATCCTATCAAATCATATCATGAAATGCTCATTATATTTACAATCATATTATCATTTTTTATCATATAAAATACTTAACAAAAACTTAAAGCATATGTTAGTCTTAAACTGCATATAACTTTTTAAAAAAGAGCATAGATCTTTTTTCATTAAATACATACAAACAGTTTGGTTTTGATATCTTAATGGGGTTATTTATGTGTTGGTTCTTATTTTTTTTAACACAATTCTTATTTATTACTTATAAAAGTTGAACCTCAGAAGTCAACACAGTTATGCACTGACATTTACCCAATAAACACAGTGCCTATTATAATATTCATTTCAGAAAAAAATATTTATATATATATATCTTATCTATACATTAGTATCTAAAAAATTAAATTATAAGAAACAGAATATTGGATTATTGTTTTTCAACTGATTATGAAAAAAGTCTAAATTATTATAGATGCTCTTCATTTTAATCTTGACTTAGCTAATTTTAGCAATGCATGTCACAAATTGGATTCTATAATTTATATATCATTTTATACTTTCCTAAATCATATTAACACATTACTTATGTCAGAAATTAATATTAGATTCTTTTTATAATAAAAATTAATTCCAATTGGTTGATAAGCTTGATAATGATAATGGTTAATTTTGATAATTAAGGCAGGTGAGATTCATGTTCAATAAATGAGATGACACAAATCTGTGGTATTAGTGTTGTGATAAAAATACACTTTGAGAAATAATAAAATAATTTATTATGTATTTTTTTGGCAAAATGTGTTGAAATGAAATTTAGACAGCTTTAACAACTTTGAAATATAATCGATTGACAAGGTTCTCAAAGCAAAAGAAAAAAAAAAGAAAACTAAATGAATAGAATCAACTAAGTAGGATAATTGTTATTTGATAAACTATTTTAATGCCTCATTAGTATATTTTTCAGTGATTTAATATATATCTTTCAAGACAGGTTACCTAGACATTTTTGCAAGTGATGGCATTTTTTTCTCTTGTTTCTGTAAAATTAAAGGTGTAAGTAATTAATTTGCCAGATGATATTTCATTAATAATGATAATCATAGATGATTATGTGAATTTGGTATGCATCTCATAAAAGAATTGAGTGTTACCACTAAACAAAATTTAGCTACTTTGGCAAGTTAAGGTCCAAGCCTGTAGATTTGACTGAGAAGTTCAATTAAAGTAGCTGAAAATTATTCTATTCACTAATGCCTGAAAGGCTTATGTAAGAGCTTTAACTTATATAAGAGTCTTTTAACTAAGACTTTAAGACTCCATTCTGTGTAATTTAATATTGGCCTCAGGGGTGCCTATTTTGGCATGTGTAAGAATCAAGTGAAGGTCAATTGAATACATCCACCTCTTCTCACCTTATTAGGATATAGTCTTACTAAGGCCAGTTTGTATTTATTAAAAAATGGCCTTGGCTCTAAAATGATAGTCACTCACTAGTAGACAAAAAGTCTGTAGGCTTCTGTGACTCACTGAAACAATCTCATGTCAGCTGCACTAATTTACATGAACACCTAAAGCAACCCACATGATTTCTCCATAAACTGATGTCCACTTGTTTTGATTCCCAGGAGCCAGGCTTTGTTTATTTCTCAAGGTCCTAGACAAAGACCAAGTTGCTTTGGTTTTAGAACACTAATAAATATACTTTTTTCTTTTCTGAATTTAAGTGACAATTTATAGGAGGTCAATAGAATTCAAAATGCAGCTGCATTATTACTAAAGCTGACTCAAGAGCATGTCTTTATATCTGTAGTGAGAACTTGCTATCACCATGCAAGTTCTTCTCTTGCATGTAGACTCTTCTCTGTAGTCTAAATACTAGAACAACCCACTCTTAGCACTAAACAAAAATTGTCTCATATCTGAGATGGAAAAAAAGAGAGAGAACGAGTCTTCAGTATTTTCAGATTTTTAATAGATAAATTCCATTAGTGATAAGTATGGACATACTCATGCCATTGGCAATCAGATTCTTACTTCTCTTTAAGGAAGACAATATTAGGGAAAGAAAATAGATGTACTACTCTAGCAGAAACCCCTCCCCATGAAATCATTCCCAAACACCATTAATACAGAGAATACATCTCTGGTAGTGTGATGGTTAATTTTATGTGTCACTCTGATTAGGCCATGATTCCCAATTTTGGGTCAAACATCAGCCTGGAAGTGACCGTAAAGGATTTTTTAGATGCTATTAATATTTAAATTGGTAGAGTTTCAATAAGGCATATAACCCTCCATAATGTAGGTCAGCCTCACCAAACCGGTTGAAGGTCTTGAGAGAAAAGACTGAAGTCCCCTGAGGAAGACAATTCTGTCTATGGACTGGCTGCCTTTGGACTAGAGATTCAATATCAACTATTCCTGGTGCCAGTCAACAGCTTGCTCTGAAGATTTTGGACTTGCCAACCCCTACAAACATGTAAGCCAATTCCTATATACTTACATATACATATATAGACACACATACACACATATATGTGTATATTTATATACAGAGATATTGTAGGTTCAGTTCCAAATTACCACAAACAAATATTACTTTTTTTTTTTAAGATTTCATTTATTTATTCATGGGAGACACAGAGAAAGAGAGGCAGAGGGAGAAACAGATTCCCTGCAGGAAGCCTGACGTGGGACTCGATCCCGGGTCTCCAGGATCACGTCCTGGGCCGAAGGCAATGCTAAACCGGGGAACCACCCGGGTTGCCCACAAACAAATATTACCACAAACCAAACACTTTTATGTTTTGTTAAACCACATGAAACAACCTCTCCAGCTTTAAACTTTTCCTTGGCAGCTTCCTCACCTCTCTCAGCCTTCACAGAATTGAAGAGTCTTTTCTGGTTTAGGCTTTGGCTTAAGATCATGCTGTGTGTGGCTGGTTTGATCTTCTAACCAGACCACTAAGACTCTCTCCATATCATCCATATCACCAATGATACTGTTTTACCTTCTTATCCTTCAAATGTTCACTGGAGTAGTACTATTAAAGATTTTTTTAAAATTTTTAAGTAATCTCTATACTCAATGTGGGGCTCAAACCTACAACCCAGAGATCAAACATCATATGCTCCATTGACTGAGCCAATCAGGTACCCCTGGAGTAGTAGTTTTAATTTTCTTTAAGAACTTTTATTAAAAAAAAAAAAAAGAACTTTTTCTTTATATTTGCAGTTTGGCTGACTGTTGGGCACAAGAGGCCTAGCTTTCAGCCTATCTAAGCTTTCAACATGTCTCCCTCACTAAGCTTAATAATTTCTAGTTTTTGTTTTAAAGTGAGAGGCGTGCAACTCTTCCTTTTAATTGAACACTTAGAGGCCTTTTCGGGGTTATTAACTGGCCTAATTCCAATATTATTGTGTCTTAGGAAATAGAGAGGCCCAAGGAGGGAGAGAGATGGGGGAATGGTTGGTCAGTGGAACAGTCAGAACAACACAAAACGTTTATGGATTAAGTTCACTGTCCATATGGGAATGGTTCTTTGCACCCCAAAATAACTGCAACATACAATAGTAACATCAAAGATCATTGATCAGAGGTTGTCATAACAGATATAATATTAATGAAAAGTTGGAAATATTGTGAGATTACCAAAATGTGAGAGACACCAAGTGAGCAAATGCTGTTGGAAAAAAATTGTTCCAGTAGATGTGCTCAACACTGGGTTACCACAAACCTTCAATTTGTTAAAAATAGAGCAACTGTGAAGTGCAATAAAATGAGGTATGCCTGTACACATACATGAAGAAATATCCTATTCGTTCTGTCTCTGTGGAGAACTTTGACTGAAACACACAGTACAACTATCTTGTGAATATGACACTAGACTTTGGAAGAATTTCTCTTCTTTATTGGAAAATAGTATTGAAAGTTCTGTGTCTTTGTGATGGTTGCCATAACTTCAGATGATAGCTCCATATTGCAAAATGTCATACTAATGATAACACACTGAAATACGTGAGGGGAAAAAACTCTGAGCATTCCAAAATAATATATATTTTCTTCTGCTTTAGTATCTATCAAATAGAATTACTCTTATTTCTATATTTGTTTTCCCCATTGATTATGATCTCCTGAAGGTCAGAACTTGTTCCTTCCTTAATAGATTTTATTTTTTTAATTTTTAAAAACTTTTTGAAAGAGAGAGAGGAAGGAGGAGAGGCAGAGGGAGAAAGAGAATCTCAAGCAAGCTCCATGTGGAGGCTGATGAGAGGCTCAATCTCATGATCCTGAGATCATCCTGAGCCGAAACCGAGAGTTGGATGCTTAACCAACTGAGCGATTCAGGCACTCCTAAAACTTGTTTCTTTATTCTGTATCCCTGAGGGATATAATAGGCACTGAATAGTTTATAATACAAATGAATTAAAAGGCAACAGTCTAGAATACTGAAACATCAAACAATGTAATTTATTTATTTTACTAGGAAATGCACAAAATTCAGAACTCTCATATGTTTAGTGACAGTGTAAACAGCATTATTTTGCAAATAATGATAGTTCTTCATCAGGGGTAAAGTCTGTTGAAGTAAATGAAGGTTGAGACACTTATGATGAACAAGAACAGTCCCTTAAAAAGACTTTTATTTTTTTTTTAATTTTTTTTAATTTTTTTGTTAACTTTTATTTATTTATGATAGTCACAGAGAGAGAGAGAGGGGCAGAGACATAGGCAGAGGGAGAAGCAGGCTCCATTCACTGGGAGCCCGATGTGGGATTCGATCCCGGGTCTCCAGGATCGCGCCCTGGGCCAAAGGCAGGCGCTAAACTGCTGCACCACCCAGGGATCCCTAAAAAGACTTTTAAAACTAGAAACTAACTGTGATGTTTTAAAATTTTAGGTTATTCCAAAGCAAATGTGCCATAGACGATAGATTTGCTCTGAATGGCATTTTCATAAAGTATGTCTGAGTAGGCTTTCACTCCTCTCTCTCTCCCTCCCCCGTTCCTTTCTCTGTTCCTTCCTTCTCTCTTTCCCTTATTCTTTTCATGTCTTTTACCAATATTTCTTTCCCTGTAATTTAAAGTTGTTTATGCCAAATATTACTATTTAGATGGATTTTCATTAATTGAACTGTTTAGTTCAATGACCTTTACCTATGTTACTAAAAACATGGTCTCTAAATTAAAATCTTAATGGACCTCATAATCATATGAATTGAAAATAAGTATTATCTTCAAGCAGATTGGGCTATTTAAGAGTTACCGTGCCTACATATATTTAGTCTCCAGATTTTGTAATAGTACATTATTGAGTTGAAAACAGTTTTTCTACCACTTTGAAACATTTCTTGGACTTCGGTCATCATCATTAGGTGGTTGTGGTTGACCGTACAATGCCCTTTTAGATGTCATTGTTTAAGGAACATGTAATTTCGCTGGAACAGTATCTTTGAATACTAGACTTTAAAAGTCAATAGTATTCTTCCTGTGACCTACTTTTAAGATAACGATGTGACACATGGGAAACATACATTGATAAATGAGGACCTTTGTTGAACATTAGAACAAAAAGAACTAAATTGGGTCTCCAGATATTAATTATTCTCAGAGATGCAGTCCATCCTAGTGATCTCCAAATTGAGAGACAATTTTACACTTTAAGATGATTGAGCATAGAAACATTTTAGACCTGGAGTGCAGTAAGCAATATTACAAATGGGTTGAGAAGAAGAAGGAAAAAAAAACCCACTTATGAACACATTTATAAATTAAGTTGAGAATGGTAATATTCTCTGCCCTGAGACATTTTGGCTAAGCTAAGCTATCTAATTCAAAATCTGAAAAGAAAGGATAATTTTACCATCTTCTGCTCAGTCTAAGGATACCCTAGGGGCACTTGCTTTGTAAAACAGATCAAAGCACTTTTATAAACAGATGTAGCTTCATCAAAGTCAACATAAACGATTTGGATTAATGCTCACCATAGGTAAAATAACAAGCAAATGTGTCCTTTGCCTTTTTATTTTTGCATAATGTTAGTTTATTTTGATCTTATGTGTAAAAGTATATATAATCAATTTACCTTGCCAAATGGATAAGATTTATGTTGATTATTCTAGTCCAAGCTTATTAGATGATCAGATTAAATAATGTATAGAAAAAGGTTGGGGAAAATATAATGCATAATACGAATGGAAGTGATTATTATGATTATAATCATCATAAGTAGTGAGAGTAACTGCTGTGAACATTTTAAAATATGCTTCCAACTAGGATAATAGTCAGTCTGTCAGTCAATTGCATTTATTTTACGAGTACACACACTGAGTTCTCTACTATACCAACTGGTGAGATAGAAACAAAGGTGATTCCATGATAGGTGATTTCTGAAGTCTTCACAAGGTAGACAGAGCACATGATCATCTTAAGTGAATATGTGAAAGGTAACATATGCACATAACATACCAAATGCCAAGCATATAAATTATGTCAAGGTCACTACAGAGTATCTACTCTTGGGGGAATCCCTGGGTGGCTCAGCGGTTTAGCGCCTGCCTTTGGCCTAGGGCATGATCCTGGGGTCTTGGGATCGAGTCCCACGTCGGGCTCCCTGCACGGAGCCTTCTTCTCCCTCTGCCTGTGTCTCTGCCTCTCTCTCTCTCTCTCTTTCTGTGTGTGTGTGTGTCTCTCATGAATAAGTAAATAAAATCTTAAAAAAAAAAAAGAATATTTATTCTTGGATAACAGAAAGAAAAACAAATGCAACCAAATAACTGCAATAAAATAGATAAGAGGAATAATATAGGTTTATGTGTAACACAGACTGAACAGTTTTGCACAGTGGTGGCAATTTAGCAATTTAATCTAAAATCTGATTGAAAGACATGTTTTATTTGGCCAATATACTTCTCATTTCCTTCCTTTCCGCCCGTCTTCCCTCCCTCCCTCTGTCCATCCCTTTCTCACCCCCTCCCATCCTCTTCTTCTCTCTCTCCTTCCCTTCCTTCCTTCTGACAGAAGATGTGGAAGCCCTTTATACAGCGAATTATAAATTTGTATTGAAGGTTACAAGTCTTCAATAAATAAAATGTGTGCCGTTGGCTCTAAGATTTTACTTTACCCCACTTAGAACCTGCCAAATTACTTTGACACTATTTCATAGATTCTGGCAGAAGGCACAAGGCTCCTGAGTTAGAGATCAAAGTAGTACAGCTAAGGAAGCAGCATGAATATTGCCATCCTTGCTTTGGTCCCTTTGCCCTCATCGCCCAAGATCACAGAGAGATGACAGGCCCAGGTAGATGCCTGCACACACAATGGGCTGAATTATAGAAGAAAACTGAGTTTAGGGATCCACTGCTTTCACTGCAGGCAGTAAGCAAGACTTTTTGCTTGTTTTTGCATTTCGGGTTGAGAGAAGGCATTATCTCTTTTCTGAAAGTTACCAGCTACATAACTAACACTGAGAAATGACCTGTTCCAGTCCAGTGGAAAGCAGTCAGTGCCTTGCATTCTTGTCACACCCACAAAATATGTAGCTGGAATACAAGAGGCCCAAGGAGGACTGCCTTCCCAACATGTGTCACATTCATAAATGGTATATATTAGTATGATATATAATAACAGAACATATACATCACATACATATGTTAATTATCCCTAGATTAATTTATGAGTTTGTTGCAAGTCCAGTCAAAATCCCAATAAGCTAATTTGTGGATATGGAAAAATATATATGGCTGGAGGGAGTGTATGTTAACATGATTATTATGGATTTTTATTTGGCATTATCTAGCATAATTGATGATAGTCATCTTGGATAATACAGAATTTCCGTTTGTAATATGTCCACCTTGGTGAAACTGTCATATGTGCATATTTATAAGGATATTCATGGTATTCCTTACGATATTGTTTGTTTTGGAAAAAAAATCGAAAAAAAATGTTTATCCACATAGGAGTGGAAAAATGAATTATTAGATTGCTATTAAAATAAGTTAGTTAGGGGATCCCTGGGTGGCGCAGCGGTTTGGCGCCTGCCTTCGGCCCAGGGTGCGATCCTGGAGACCCGGGATCGAATCCCACATCGGGCTCCAGGTGCATGGAGCCTGCTTCTCCCTCTGCCTGTGTCTCTGCCTCTCTCTCTCTCTCTCTCTCTCTCTCTCTGTGACTATCATAAATAAATAAAAAAATTAAAAAAAAATTTAACAAATCATATAAAATAAAATAAATAAAATAAAATAAAATAAGTTAGTTAGGGGATCCCTGGGTGACTCAGCAGTTTAGCACCTGCCTTTGGCCCAGGGCATGATCCTGGAGTCCTGGGATCCGGTTTCATATCGGGCTCCCTACATGGAGCCTGCTTTTCCCTCTGCCTGTGTCTCTGCCTCTCTCTCTTGGTCTCATGAATAAATAAGTAAAATCTTAAAAAAAAAAAAAAAAAAAGATAGATACAGCAGGTTAAGTGGGGATAATACTAAAAGCTCTAACATGCTATAAAATAAGTCACAAAAGGATACATGCCATTTATGCAAATTAAAAATGCAGAACAATATAATTTATTATTTGTAAACATAAAATGTTAGAAATTTAACACCATACATAGAAAACCCCCCACAAATTAAGGATATTACCTTTGGGTAAAGAGGATTAAGGGGGAATAGAAGAGTGGGAAGCTTTAACTCTTTATGAATTTTTTTTTTCTAAAATGAAGACCTGAAGCAGCTATGGCAAATGATAGCAGTTGTTAAATCTGGATCGTGGGAACATGGTTATGTCACAATATTCTTTGTTTCTGTCTGTATGTTTAAAATATTTCAAAATTAGAACTTTAAGAAATATAAAAACATAAACACTTTGCCTGCCTGCTTGCCTGCCTGTCTGAATAAATGAATGCATGCAAAAGTATTAAGAAGTTTCTCCAATAGTTATACTGACTAGATATTAACATGTTAGTCTTTAGCATGAGCTATATTTTTGTGTTCAAATTTACAATTTAATCATAATCACTGTGAAAAATAGAAGAATATTTAACAGTTGAAAGATAATAATTTCCTGGAAGTGAAAAGAATGAGGATAAGCAAGACAAGTTCTGCTGGAACGTTATTTGAAATAGGGATTAAGTATTTTGACCCAAAACAATAACAGTGTTAATATTGAAAGCTACACACTGAGGAGTAAAATTTCTGGGAGTTGTTAAAACTGTAATTTTATGGTTTTTCTAAAAGGTTTTATTTATTTGACAGAGAGAGAGAGGAAGAGAGAGAGAGAGAGAACAAGTGGGGGGTGGGGGCAGCAGGCAGAGGGAGAGACAGAGGGAAAGGTAGGCTCTCAGTCAGGGAGCCCAGCATGAGACTCAATCCCAGGACCCCTGGATCATGACCTGAGCAGAAGGCAGATGCTTCACCGACTGAGCCACCCAGGTGCCCTGTAATTTTATATTTTAACATCAGATTGTATTGGTGGGGGTGTGTTTTTAGTATTTCTGAGTCACTATACCTTATTTGATGTACATATCCATGGGTGTTTCATTTTATTTTACGAAGTTTATAATTTAAAAAGTAATATATGGGGACACCTGGGTGGCTCGGCAGTTGAGCATCTGCCTTTGGCTCAGAGCCTGACCCCGGATTCCCAGGATCGAGTCCCACATTGGGCTCCTTACATGGAGCCTGCTTCTCCTCCCTCTGCTTGTGTCTCTGCCTCTGTTTCTGTGTCTCTCATAAATAAATAAATACAATATTTTTTAAAAAGTAATATGCGCTTACTGTATAATAAAATCAAATTCCAAAATAAAGAAACAACCATATTTTATAACACAAAGACACTATTATTAACATTTGACTTCTCTTAGTACTTTTATATGCATACCTTTATTTTTAAATAATTACAATCATAACATATGTAAACCATTTTTCACAGCTTCTGAAGTTTATTTTGAGACTTATTTTCAGAATTAGAATCTAGCAATTAAATTTAGTTTTAAAAGATTGTTTTTTTAAGGTTTGCGTCAAGGTGGCAAAAACTACAGAAAAGTTTGAATCAGAAAAGTACACTATTATTTATAGATATTAAAACATTCAGAAAGAATTTTTTTCACACTAAGAAAGTACTGCAGTTGAAGTCTTTCTCTGACTTTGCGGCTGGATGGAGAGCAGGGTGGACCTCACAAAGCAGGTGTTTACCTCTGCCCTTTCAGTCTTCCTCGAAGGATTGCTTAGGAATAAGAGTGGAAGAAAAAAAAAATCAAACAAATTAAGTATTAAGACTGATTTCAGATTTGGGTTCTGAAAATTTTTGTATCTCTGAGAAACCAGAACATTCCTCCTCACCAAATACTATATAAGTGATCAAGTGATAGTACAAGCTGCCACAAAGACAATGCGATTTGTACTCTATGTGAGGAATTGTAGAACACTGTGATAAACACATCTGTATCCCAAGGATCCCTAGTCTTGATTTGATCTATATTGTCTCTAAGTTTGATCTAGTTGTAGTTTTGGCTTCTGCATACATTTGTTTTGTAGGAAAACTCAGATTTTTGTGGAACAAAACTTAGTGAATCCATCAGTGCAATAAGCTTCAATATTTTGATAAAAACAACTTAATGCTCGGTTCCCAACTGTGCTAAATCCCTCTGAAACATTTAAGCTGCTCTAACATTGATGACTAATTGTTTCAGGATATTTGGGGAAAAATATATTTAATTTCTATGAGCTCAGATTGCATGGCAGGTAAATCAGTCCACAAACATCTGTTCTTTCTCTTCCAAAACAAACAAATTGTTCATCATCTCACTTGTTTAAATATATATTTAATTACATATTAAATATATAATTATTTTTGCTAAATAACACCTAATCAAGAAAAGGAAGAGGATTGATACATATATCATATATACTTATATATATGATATCAAAAATATATATTTTCATATATATATGAAAGAAACCCCACCCCAAACATAAGTCAATTAAGGCATTCAATTTGAAGTTTTCATACTTCACTCATTTTGGTTAATGAAGGTTTTACTTTATTACACATAAGTGTGCATGTGTGTGTGTGTTTCTGATGTTTTGATATAATATTCTCTTAAGGATCTACACCTGTGCTATTATCAAGTTCAGTATCCTCTAGACATATATGGCTACTGACCAAATATGGCTAGTGCAAAATGAGATAAATATAAAACACGTATTGGACTTTAGGAAAAGTAATAGGAAAAAAATTCATATGATATTTTTCATCAATATTGTATATGGATTACATCTCAAATGATAATATTTTGGATATATTCAGTTAAATACATTATTAAGGTCAATTATGTCTTTTCTACCTTTTTAAATGTGATTACTAGGAAATTCAAATTATAGGGATTTAAACTTTAAACACATATTTATGGTTAGCACTATATTTCTATTGATCGGAAACACAAACAATTACTAGGGTACACATAAAATGCTACAGTATCTTCTTTTTTTGAACATAGAAATCTAAAAATATTTATGTCTTTGTGCATACCTAAATGGTTATTTTAATTCCAAATTAATTTTGTTACATTTCTGCCAGGACATGTACAGCCTCTAAGTGCTACACTTATCAGTAGTCACTAAGAGATGCTTATGACAAATTTCAACAATTTGCTTTTATACATTTTGTTATTTTTCACATCCAATTACCTTAGAGTTTATGGCATATTCTATTCAGTATCCATGTTGAGAGCTTCTACCTGGGACTGAAGAAAAGAATTATTTTTTACTTTATTTTTTTTATTGAGGAATATAGTTGAGATTTTAAAATATAATTATGGATGCCAAATTGTCCCTTTATATCTAATAATGCCTGATTTGTGGGAGAGAGTATAGTGTGTGTGCCAATCAATCCTCTCAATAAATCCCAGAAATATGCAGCCTCTCCCAGCCAGACACAACTCTTCTGGATCCAGGTGGGACTTGCCCTGCACAGTAGTAGTCCTCCTAAACACTCCTCCTCAAAGAGCAAAGCTCAGAGGAATGGAGAGAACTCACTCTCAGCCAGCAAGAGGAAGAAAGCAGGTAGCGTTGGGACAGCCACATCTACTCAGTCTTTCTCAGTTTAACTACCAGTGAAGTCACTTGATTTTTGGAGAAGCATGCACACAGAAGCACAAGTAGTCTAGGAGTGGTGCTCTTTGCTCAGGCTTGGAAGAAGAAAATTCTTGGAGTGAAGCTGTAATCCTACTGTCAACCTATAAAATGGGAAAAAATAACTTTTTCCTTAAAATTAATGACTATCATTTATATATCTTCACAGATCTCATAATATTTCTCTTAAGTGTGTTAATATATAATCCTTACAACTCTGATTTCAGTAGTCATTACATTTTCATCTGGAAGACAAGAAAGAGAGTCTCTGAGAGTTTAAATCGCTTGCCCGCTATTACCTAGTTAGAAAGTGAAAGATACTTTTACCAAATTCTGCTTGCTGTTCTGTCTGTTGCATCTTCATTGAAATTAAACATAATTTCTCAAAAACTCCACAAACAATTGGGTCCAGACTTGTAAATGAAATGTATCAGGATGGTGATTACGATTATTGAAAACAAAATGAAGAAAAATAGATCAACTTTCTCCTTTGATTTTGTTACAGTGGTAAAGTGAAATTCCAAAACTTTTTGAACATGATTTATTTTATTTCTAGAATCAGTGCAAAATTAACTGAAACAACTACTTTTAAAATAATATTAGTTATTATTAATACTAACATCTAGTAAGTTTTTCTTAAAAATTAAAAATCTTACTTCTCTAAAATTACTTATAGTCAAACTTCATATTTTTATTATTTTTATCACATTGTTTTGCATATGGGACACCATCATGGCTATGATTTCTAAGATGAAAATGAATTCTTGCAGAGCAAAGCAAAATATTTTACAATGCGTTTATTTTTTTTTTTATTTATTTATTATAGTCACACAGAGAGAGAGAGAGGCAGAGACACAGGAAGAGGGAGAAGCAGGCTCCATGCACTGGGAGCCTGACGTGGGATTCGATCCCGGGTCTCCAGGATCGCGCCCTGGACCAAAGGCAGGCGCCAAACCGCTGCGCCACCCAGGGATCCCCCAATGCGTTTATTTTTATTTAAGAATGGCAATACAGATAATTTGAGGTTAAAGAAATCTGTAGCTTTTCTCTTGATCTATTGATGTTTTGGAAGGCTGTTACAAAATTACCTTATAATCTTTGAAGTTTATTTTTATTTATATATTTTAAAGAATATTTTATGTATTTATTCATGAGAGACACAGAAAAAGACGAAGAAACATAGGCAGAGGGAGAAGCAGGCTCCCTGCAGGGAGCTTGATGTGGGACTCGATCCCAGGACCTCGGGATCACACCCTGAGCCAAAGACAGATTCTCAACCACTGAGCCACCCAGGTTCCCCTAATCTTTGAAGTTTAATCCGAAATTTTCCATTTTGTTTTTTTCCAGAAGTTTAATTAAAGAAGCTATATTTAAAACACATACTTTTTTTTGTTGTTGTATTCTATTTTGCTTCCTCTGTTGCTGAACTATGTGATTTCAACAGCAGTATTATTTTAATTTATGTGTCCTAAGCTAAAAAAATGCTGCATGTTATTTGCACAGTCTGTTGGGACTTATGTTGTAGTTTTTACTCAGGCAAATCCTTTATCGATTTCAAGTTTTGCGTGATTAAGAATGATAGACCCATTTCTATTAATATCTCGGTACAATTAGGTCATAGAGCAGGAGGATTTTTAGCTTTTTTTACATGATTATAAAAGCTTAAATTTCTAAGACCTTTGTTATACCAGGAAACCTATTTGGCACTTATTTCTTTTCATTTCATACCATTATTGACATATAATTTAATGATGGAAGATTCCTAATGCATTTGTTGATAAATAGGAGACCAGCTTTTCTCTCTATAGGATTACTGTGTTTTATCTTTTCTTCATTAAATTGTCAAGGCTTCTCTCCTCAATCACAAGTACATCCTGTACAATGATGTACAACAATGATTGGTGATAGAAAAGTGCAGTGGAGAGCATTTCAATTTTTGAACTTCCTGGTTTTTGGTTTTAGTTAATTATTCTACAATTGATGTGCATGCAGGGATGTCATTGATCCCCATCTCCCAAATGCCTCATTTACTGTCTGATATTAGACTGGGCATTCAGGGTGGTATGTTAACTCTCTCAGGCCAAAAGAACACTATTTAGTGAATTATAATGGAGCTGTTATTATATTTGGGTTTTTTTTTATTCAGGTCATTTATGGCAAGCTTCAGAGATGATGCCACGACCCTGTATTATTGGCCAATTATTCTATCAATGTATGCCCCAGCCATAGTCATGATATCACAGAATTACAAAGCAGAATGAAAGCTTCTGCTTAAACAGCATCATTTTAGGGAGGCATAAATTGTAGTCCAGAAAGATTAAAGATTTTGTGACATCATAAAAGTAATGACATATCTGGGGATAAAAAGACCTGACCTTTAATACATTGTTTTTGGAGAATCCAAGGTTATCGCACTTACTGATGTGTGATATTTGGCAAGTTGTATAACTTATTAGGTCTCAATTTCATCATATACTCTTTATTGATAATGAGTACTTCTAAGGTTTGTGTGACAAAAATAGCAGATATACAGTAATTAAATTTCTTTCCCTATTTTTGTTGTTTCAGGGAAACCCACCATCAGATTTTGAAAATTCTTCCTTTACTATGGTCTTTTGGGCATATTACCTTTATGATTGTGAAGTAAGCAGATTTTGTTAAAATTATTCTTTTTAGTCAGAGTTAAAATACTCTAAAACATTTCATTGTTGTTGGTGGGTGAGTGGAGAGAAAAACAGAAAGGATTTGAGGAAGTTTGCATTTCAATCCCATTGCATTAGAAATAAACCACAGCTAGAAATAGGTTGTGCATTTCTTTGAGTGGAAGATTTTTTGTAAAATTTTCCCTTTTTTCATTATATTTCCATGAACAGGAATAAAAGTGAGTGCTGATTCACTTGTCCTCTATACACCCCCCTTTGCCTCTTCTCTATTTGATCTTGTAAGCATAGGATCCTGGAATCCTCTTATAATATTTTTTTCCCCATAGAGGAAAAACTTAGTCCTGTATATGATATTGGTGAGATAGCTCAAAAATGTCAAAATTCAATCATTTGATTGCTGAGTTGGATTGCTGTTCAAGAAATACAATATAATTGTTGAAATCGTTTATTTGAAATGGACTTTAAATCTTACGACTATTTGAAAATTAAAATAGTTGAATGTATCAAATCACCTTCATTCCCATTGTTGTCTAATTATAGAGGAGGAATTTCAGAAGCTATATTTATAAAATATCAGACAAAAATGGTTAACCTCAGTCTAGACCTGTGGGTTGTTGAGGTACCAAAGCATTAGGAAGAACATAAGATGAATGTGCCAACAGAACTCTTCCTAATAAGAAGCAAAGAAGTTTTAATGTTTTAAAATGGAAGTTAAATATCTTAAAAAATGTAATTTTTTACTTAAAAGTAAGGTTATTATAATAGCTAGTATGGAATACACACCAAGTTTTTAAGACAATAATTATAGACCAAGTTTATTTGAATTAGAAATTCAAAAATGATAGGTTTGTTTTGAAAAAAAGTGTAATAAAGATATTCGGATAGCATTAGAAACATTAATTTATGATCCCCAATGGATTGTTTACACAAAAGCAACATAATTGCTTAATGATAATTCTTATTTTTATAACATTTATGGTTATATGGTAGTTGATGGGTAGCCAAATATTATCATGTCATCTTCGAACCATCCTCTGAAATAAGATATTACAATTATTTTTATTTTATACATGAGGTAATAGGTTCAGAAAGATTACATTTCCCAAGGTTACCCAAGCTGGAATTTGAGCGCAGCTCTTCTAGTTGCAATCAAAATCTTTGATTTTATATCACACCCCAATGCAATACATAAGAAACACTTGATAATGTGATGAGAGAAGTAAAATGAGAATTTAAAATCTGGGTTTTGGTCCTGACTGTGTCATTAACTCAGTGCTGAAGGAGCATACGAACTTTTAGATCTGCAAAGAAAAAACTGAAGCCCAAAGTGCTTACTTTGCCCAAGTCACTGTTTAGAGTTTCATAGACTGCCCTTACCTTGCAATATAAAGAGTATACTAACTACAAATTAAAGAAAATAAAATAATTATTTGAAGCAAATAAGTTATATCAGGAAAATTTTTAAACAAATATACCTGGGCAGTAAAAAGGTGATACATTGGAGCTCAAAAAGAAAATGCAGAACAAAACAAAAAACACATTATTTTATTATATGCAGATGACCAATGCAATCATCTTCCCAGTCTTATGTTTCTACATTTTCTCCAGAAAATGGATTAATCATCTCTTTTTAAATTCACATTTCTTAATTCTGCCTTCCTTATCTCTTCTTATGACCCGGTGTCTTACTAGATAGTCAAGTAGATTGCCTACAAAGAAAGAGCTATTTTTTAGCTAAAATATCTATTGCCAGGTAATTTCCAGACTCGAAGCTTAATTTATATGGTTCATATAAAGGACTTTTGGTGGCAAATATTGCCAGAACAAAGTGCGGATTTAATGTGCTTTCTGATTCCAGTGAGATTCTGAGTCGTGTTTCTGCTTGGGCACATATATGAAAATCTTTTCCTTGTCTCCATGCCTCACTGCTTACTCCCAGGCTTTCTGAGTGTCTCTTATCATTGGTTACTCAGAGTGCAGTGTACTGACCAACAACATTGGCATTTCTTTGTAAAAGGCTAGCTGAAGACCTTCTATACTTGCTGAACAAGAGCAGTATCTCCAGATAGTTCCCATTCATATTAAAGTTTGAGAACCACTGTTCATTGTTATTCATCATCTCAAAGATAGACACCTTGTCATTATTATAGCTCTTTGGACCCATTTCTCTAAGTCCTCCATGTCTTGTTATATGGATAGTATTTTCGTCTAACTGACTTATTTCATTTAGCATAATATTCTTTAGATCAATCCATGTTCTTGCAAATGACAAGATTTCATTTTTTATGACTCAATAATATTCCAGTGTGTGCGTGGGGGGGGGTGTCAAATCTTTATCCATTCACCTATGGGTGGGATTTTTGAAAATATTCATTTAGTACTCATGCATGGCTCATGTTCTAATGAGTATTGCAGGATGTAGAATGGGTTAGAGAGAGGGTTGATATTTTTTAAAGCATAGATTGTGCTGTTTATGCCTTTTTTCACTGGCTTATAGATTAGAAAAGAGAGTCAGAGGAATAAAATGGTCTATTCATAGGCACAGGGCCAGCTAGTTGCAAACTTATTACCAGGATTTCTGTTGAAAAGTTAAAGAGACTTGAGTAGACACTAAATGCCCTAATGTGCTAACAATATGGTCTCTCTTGGATATTTCATGTAATCTCTGCAAAGCAGGTAGAAAAACCATGGAAAGATTGCTTTTTAAAGTGTGGGGCTGTCCTTGCATCTCTTTGAGCATGATAAAATTTTACCCAATATATTTTTATTGGGTCATAAATGCTATTCAAGTGAAGCCTATGAATTTAAAAATAATTGATTATGTATGAAAACTTTGTATGGTGACAGATGGTAACTACTCTTATTGTGGTGAGCATTTCATAATGTATATATAATTGCCTAATCACTATGTTATACACCTGAAACTAATATAATATTGCATGTAAATCATACTGGAATTAAAAATAATAAAATAAAAATAATTGATTATGAATTTTACATAGGAAGAATGGTAAATTTTGAATTAAATCATAAGCAATTAGCAAATGCCTTGTGCTTTTTAGGCAGTTTCATCAGAATTCCATAGATGACCATTTTGAGGTTCAGTACATATTAAGTTCTAGAAAGTAAAGCCTCTCAAATTTTTGAATAAGAGTTTCATCAGATTTTCTTGGCTAAATGCAAAGCATTTAATCTAGATAGCCTATGTAACTCTAAAAGCTGTTTGCTAAAAAATAAAAAGATTACACTGGAAAGAAAAAACAATGGACTGTATTGTGAAGCTCAACTAAATTGAAGCTGACTCGATTTGCGATTTTCTTTTAGTCAAATCTAACCAAAGAAAATTCTGAACCTTAGCTTAAAAAAATTATTTATAATCAAAAGAAACTAAGTTAATTTTCTCACTTTGGTAATCAGCTTTGTGAATGAGAGTTGTATATATGAAAGATTCACCAAATTAGAGAGCAGCACAGTAGAGATACTAGCAGTATTTCAATGTGAGGAGTAACCGTCCCGTAATCTTGATAAAACAATACAGAATAAAAGAAAGAGCTTCTTGCTCTAAAATATAATGAGACTCCTCCTTTCTACCCCAAAAGATAAATCCCATATTCTGTCTCCACACCTTCAAAAACTATGTTCTGAGGTTCTTCCCTCCTGTTCATATCTCTATCTGAATTTTGTGTGTCACCCACTAACAACCTACACATTCATTAAGAGTCCTCTCAAAAGCTACATGGGCCATGATGGAAGCACTCCCTAACCCCGACCCCAGTGGATTCACAACAGTTGCCTCTATGGTTCTACAGCTGCTACTGCTGCTTCTTCTTTTAAAGATTTTATTTATTTATTAGTGAGAGAGAGCAAGCACAAGCTAGCGGGGTGAGGGGCAGGACAGAGGAAGAGGAAGAAGTAGGGTCTCCCTGAGCAGGAAGCCTGACACTGGGCTTGATCTAAGGACCCTGGGATCATGACCTGAGCCAAAGGCAGATGCTTAACCTACTGAGCCACCCAGGCGCCTCATCACAGCTACTTCTTTGTTACACAAAATTAAAACAGTTTGATGGCCAATGGCAAATGATATTTTGTGATATGTATGTATTTATATCTATATCTGTTCCCTTCCAATACATTTGAAAGCAAAGAAATTACCTGATTAATCTTTCCGGTTCCCACATTATCCAACCTTAGCAATACTATGCCTTCAATAAATGTTTGTTCTGTTGCATTCACACTAAAATGTCTATGTCTATTCATATGTTTTAATATAAGGTTATTATGGTTAGAAAATAATCAATTTAGAAAGAGGTAGAACAAGATCACCCAGGAAATGATGCAGAAAAAAGTACAGAAGTAGATGTCATGAGGAATGAAAATAATCTCCTAATTGCTAATTTATAGAAGGTAGGCAATTAGCTGGCCTGCTGCTAAAGTCATCGCTAGTGCGTTATGTAAATGGTTGATATTTTCCACTATAGAATAATTTATGGTATTATTGTGTTTCCCAGCTCAGGAAATGATGTAAGTAATTGAACTGTGACAACTCTGTTTTCATAAATTCCTGAAGCCTATTGAAGTTACAACTTCAGCTCTGGAAGATTATAAATCTTTCTTAACCAGAATTTTGAAGTGGTTTTTAACTTGCATTACACAGACATGAAATTTATTACTATACACACACACACATTCCCAAAGACTAAACACCAGTCTAAAATCTTTCTATTTAATTCCCTCATCAAACCAGATAATTTTAAACTTCATTGTTTACTTTTTATTCTGTGTGCTATAAAAGATTGGTTATGTTGTACATACTAAGCAGATTTCTTCTCTGATCTTGCTATCTTGATATCTTCTCATCAGAATAATTGCAACTTTATATTTTGAAAAATTTTAAAATATGCATTAAATTTTCCAATGAGGAATCCATTATTTTTGTCATTTTTTTGAAGCTGAACAGAGGAGAATTTATAACAGCCTAAAACGAAATTAAGGCTGAGTAGAACATATATTCTGCTGAATTTAGTGATATCAACATGAGTTATTTCTTTGTGTGTGTGTGTGTGTGTGTGTGTGCATCTATGTTTTTTTATCATGGATGTATTCTGATCAAACATAAATGAATTTTTCTTCATAGATACACAGCATTGTTCTCTTAAAATTAAAAAAAAAATCATGTCATAAAGTTTATGCGGCAACAAATAGCTTTATTTATCTTCATTAGATAATTAATTTGTAAATATATTATATAATTTCATTAATAACAATGAAGACTTTCCTTTATATTTTATTGCCAAAGATGTTCTCTTACTACATGTTTTCTTTGTAGTGAAAAGTATGTCTTTTAGATTTGCTTTTTAAATCTTTTTATTAATATTTTAAATGTATTTTTTATACTTTATTCAATCTTCTTTCTTCACATATTTAGTGTTTGATTTCTTCTGTTGTTGGAACTTATCCTTAAATATATTGCTTCATGTGTATTAGAACTATAAATATCACTTCTTCTATTATACTGCTTTATTTTCTTGCACTTAAAATTTTGCCTTTTTTTCTCCCTTTTTTTGGTCTGTCCTTGAATAATTATTTATTCTCTATCATGTTTGTTGAATAACAGTTCACACTTTGTAACATTTAAGAGTTTGAAAGTCAAATTGCATTTCAAATTGTATATTTCTGAAAACCTCCTAAATATGAACATAAGTTCAAAGTTGGAAAATAAAGCTGACTTAATTTTGTTTTTTACATGGCACTCATTTTTACAAAAAAACAACTAATTCTCACTTCCTCATGAAACTTTCCTAAGTATACCCTATGAATTTTTTCCCTTGAATTCCTATAGGATTTCTCTCCATGTATTTTTTTTTCAATGGTATCTTCTAATTTTTTTTTTACAAATTTTAATATAAACGGATAAAATTATACAACCTTTGAATTACAGTTAAGGCTGTTTCATTTCAATCACTATCATCCTATGATTATATACTGAGATATTTACCACATTAATGAAATAATGAGATGATTTTTGTAAAATATGTCATCAATTTGACCTCTATGGACCATGTCTGAGGAATCATAAGCAGAAGTAATTTACAATTTCTTTGTATCAGTTATTTTGATTCAGTGCATATGTTAATGATAATATTTAAGATGGACAACAAAGCAGTGTGCACTATTTAGTTTTAGTATCCTCTTACCTATGTCTTAATGCCCCAGCAATGAATTTTCAGTTATCTAATAATTAAAACATTAGATAGGCTATCTTCATCAGTGCAAAAGGGACCTTTTCCCTCTTGGCTGTCTAATCAAAGCCACTTTCCTTCTGTTGAAGTACTCCCTACAGAGGCTACAAGTCACAGAATGTATGAAGATTGCCCTGACATCTGCTTCTTCCTCAGTATAGCATTTCTGCTGGAACAAAATTATGAATTACAAATTTTATTGAGGCAAGTAAAGGAGTTGCGAGCTCACTGAATCCTACCTATGTGAGAAAAAAGTTGTATGCATAATTATACCAGAGAAGAACCTCAGTTGTTCTCTGCAACCAGGCCCTCAATTCCCTCAGTTGTAGTATCTTTATTATTTAAGATTGTATGTATGTATGTATGTGTGTATGTACTTGAGAGATAGTATGAGAGAGAAGGAGAGTGAGCATGTGCATGAACAGGGGGAGGAGCAAAGGGAGAGGGAGATAGTGTCCAAAGCAGACTCATTGCTAAACATGGAGACCATCTGAGCTGAAATCAAGAGTTGGACATTTAACCAACTGAGACACCCAGATGCCCCATTAATTGTAGTATCTTTAGGTTCTTATCATTGTGATTGCTTTAAGTCACAGTTTTAAAATGATAACACACATTCACAAAGCCTCCAGTAGGTTTCAGACATTGTGTTATCATCACATTTAACCAACCTATATGGTTTAACCCCTATCCATACCCAGAGTATGTTTTATGATTCTGTTTAGAAAAGATAAATTGAAATAACTTGGTTTAGGTCATTGCAATAACAAGTTCTATAATGAGAATTCAAATGTAAATTTGTCTTTCTTCAAACTCACATTCTTGACTAAACCATGTTGCCTCCACAAATCCTCTCAAACATAGTGTGAACTAATAGCAGGTTTCTTTTTTTTTTTTTTTTATTTAAAATATTATTCTTTACATTTATACAACTGTGACAATTGGAGAAATTAGGTGATTCCCATTTTGGAGTATTAATTTTGGAATCTAGAGAGTGTTAGCCAAAGGATTCAGATATATCTTGTGAATATGTTTTGACTTAGTTTTCCAGGCCTATTGTTGATATCAATGTTACCAATATAGACCCTTTAAATCTTTGGAAATGAACATAAATACCTTTTTGATCATTTTTTAGCTTTCACTGTCATTTTAATTTGAGATATATCATTTATAATCTGACATTTTGATTATGTCTTTAAACGGCTACAATATATATCATATTCAGTCAACACAGACAGTATAATCAGATAAATTGAGTAATTCTCTGTCATCACATTGTATTGATGCTGATAATAACTCAAAACGTTCTATGAGGTTATTCTCTCTAAGCTCGATAGAAATATTGTTGCTGTTCTTTTACCATGTGCTTTTAGATAGCACCTAAATATTTTCATTCATTCACTCATTGCTACTGTTGCTTGTAGGACAATAATTCTCAAACACTGTTGACTCACAACTCATCTGAGGAGTTTATAACTGGCACCATCTCAGAGACTAATTCATTTGACAAATCTAGCCATTCTGAGGCAGATTAATCCAAAGTCAGTCACTTAGCAAATAATATTTATTTAGTGAAAAACACTAGATTCGTTTCAAAAGCATATATTCCTGCCTTTGAATATTCTTAAATATATTCAGGGAGATGAGATATACACAGATTTTAGGATATCTGTGAGACAATAATCAAATAGTATTTTTTGAGTAGTTTCTAACAACCACAATTTTCAAAGCACATATTCTTCATTACCTTCATTTCAACATTATTTTCCCTGACCATTTTCATTTAGGGGTATATAGAAAGGCAGTTTTAAATCTTTTTCTATACATAGTATAGAGTATTGACAGCTGGTTGAGAGGTAAATAGTCATAAATATAAAAAATTATTACTATTAGGGTTAATTAAATATCTTATAACAGTTTATTCTATAGATATTTTTGTCTCTTAAAAATGATTCTATCCTTAGAATTTTGAATTCTAAAGAATTAAATTGCTATATTTAATTAGCATAAAGCCCAGATAAAAATGTGGTCTATTCATTTTCAGTTTATTCCTTGTTCTAATTTTGGGAATAAGTCATCAAAAATGTGGTAAAATATTAACTTGGATTTTATAATTACATGTATTTCATTCTGATATATGCATACCATCTGGGTTTATTTGGCATGCAATATGAAAAGTTAAGTAATCTTTACCAAACTAAAAGTTCTGAAATATTTATGAAGGTTGACATGTATCTTTCATCACTAACAAAATAAATGCAAATATCAAAGAAGATATCTGAGGAACTCACTATGGGAAAAATAAACAAATGAATAGTTAATCATGGGAGAAATAAGCAGGATTAACAACTACAGGCATGCAGAGATCTTTTGTATTAATTATAGCCAAGTTTTGATGTGTCTCATTAAATTTCAGTCACAATTTTTTTTCAGAGGAGCTAATTTAAATGGTTTTTGCATTGAGCATTGTTGAAATGTTTAAAATCTGGACAATGGGCTTGAATCAGAGTGATGGTAAACAATGTCATGTTTTCTGGGTGCCATAGGGATGAATGTCAGCCTGACCTCATTTGAAACCTCGTTAATGATGTGAGAGTCGGAGCAAATAGTGTACTAATGAAATTCTGAGATGAACTCAGATTGGCAGGTAGTGAAACCATGACAAAAAAAAAAAATGGCCATTGTGTAAGACAACCTTAAACAAGTGGAATCTTGGCAAGAAAGTTAAACACATTTAATTTTTAAAATAGGATACAGCTGAAGAAATTAAGGGACACTACAGTGTGAGCTCAAGCCTTAAACGGCAGTTTGGAATTAAATAACCGTAAATATCTAATTTCACAACAAAGTAGTTCCATAGATAGTACAGCATAACATTCAAAAGTTAAAAAACTTAATAGATTTGTTATATATACAGATATCCACATATCTATTTGAAAATCTACAGGAACTTTTCTGTACTTAATACTCTGGATATATCTACATTATAGCCCCTCAGAGAATGAACTTTAAATCTTGTTATTGATGTTGGCTATCTCATTCCAAGAAAGTTGCATATGAAGTGGCAGGAGAGAAAGAAAAAGACCCATAAAAAGCAATTAGGGGAGGGGGGAAGGAATAAGAATTAGGAAAGAACAGCATTGGAATGACACCTTTGGGAAAAGAGAGAAGAATGCCTTCCTGGAATCATTTATATGAAAAAGAAGTAAGGAAATAAACAGTAAAACATGACATTTAGAAGAAATATCATGAAAAGAGTGGTAAAATAATGGAAAGAGTAGTATTTACAAGTGAAAATAGTTCGAAAATAACATTCACTACAAAGATTATCTTTTCAGAGCGCACAGATCTGTTTCTAAGTTATGTTACAAGCTCAACTGCCCTGTTTATTACTATCCTAGAATCCTTTCTGCTCTACTAATTTAAATATTTCTGTGATATAAACCAAGAAAAATTCCCAAACACTACACATTAATAATTTTAAGCCTATTGAGAACCTATTGGTACATTTGTCAGTTACTGAGCACTTTTTGCCTTAGGCAACTTCTAAATTTATTTGGTGTTCTAGAGTTTGGTTGAGTTTTAAGAAAACCATGTACTAAAAATGCATTTGTTTAGGGCATGGGGAAGTGCTCTATTTTTGGTGTCATAGCAAATATATTTTAATGAGTACTGAATTATAAACATTGTCAGGCAGATTCCATTAGTAAAGTTATCAACCAGTATTACCTTGGGTATATCCCTTAAACTCATATTTAATTGTGAAACCAGACAGGTGGAATTAGATGATACAAAATGACTCTAGGATTATATAGGGGGTAATAAGTCCTTTGTCCCTCTTATCCTCTAAGATCTTGGAAATAGAGACAATATTTTCAAGAACACCGAAAAGAGGGGGCATAGTATAACTAATCAGAACAGATTCTACTGTACAAGTTTAATGGAAATGAAATAATTACTCATCAGCTACCTAAACACTATATTAAGACAGTATAAATAATATTAGAAACATATTAGAAACAATCTAGAATTCTGAAGATTAATGAGGCTAAGTGTAGATATTTAAAGAGATTTAAGAATTTCCTCTAAATTAAATTATAAATAAGAAGGGTAGATCCTAAGGAAGAAGAAAGAAAAGAATGATAGGTCTACTGTTACTAAAGCTTAACTTTTAGTTCTTGTACTTAAATTTTTCATATGGAGTTTTGATGAATGCCACTTGGAGGCACTCTTATACTGTAGTACTGTGCAATTTATATTATCAGGATGTCATATAATGAAAGTTGCAGTTTTTATTTCCTTTTTTAATTCTAATAATCACTTGGGGATGGGTAATTAACACTGGTTGTGGTATTTAAACTTTCACATGATTTATATTTATCACCTTGTAATTTTTGCTGTTGTAAATAATCTCCTGTTCATCTAATAAAACAGATTTCATTCATTCCTGTAAGGAATGGAGGTTTTAGGACAACACCAAAGAAATAACTTGAGGAAAAATTTTAGTTTACAAACTCATGTTTATTTTCCAAATTAGAAATTATTACTTTTTTTAAAAAAAAATTGATGTTAATTTAAATTTGCTATTATCCAAAGTAGAACAATCAATGAGAATTCAGAGGCACTCTTGATGAGAACCAATCTCTTTAATCATTTAAAAAAAATTCTGGAAAATATAAGCATTTAACAAGATTATACTAAAATATCTGATAGAATATAATGGCATGTACTGGAATATACATTAAATTGATTTGCACTGGGAAACAAAAGCTCATAAGAAATTTTTAGAGGAATGGAATCATATTATTGGAGATTTTCTTACTTGTATTTACTTTTATAAAGTTAATTTATTTTAAAATTATGTGAAAATTATTCATATACATGTGGAAACTATGAATTGTTCATACTTTTCTTTGTTTCAATTATATTTGGAAGATGCTGAATGTTACATGAGTAAGGATATATATTTTGCCTCATTTCTACTTTAATCTGAAAATGAAATCTATAAAATAATGCATTAGAAGTAATTATATTTTACTATTACTTTTGCATAGGATAGTGTAATATTCTTATTATAAGTGATGCTATTATCACAATCAAGCTACAAAATTAAAATGTTTATTTTTACCAACATTTTAATTAATTTGTAATAGATAATACTGATTAGTATACTTAATTATGCATAAAATGAGTAAACAGTAACAGAACTTATGTGTATGTTAACAAGTTATATTTGAAAAATACTAAGATATTATTTCTTTAAGCTCTTGTTAGTTCAAGAACATATTGAAAAAGCTATGTTATTTGGATAGCTTGAGGGGAAATGAGTTTCTTCACTAACCTGGCTTGTTGATTAAATCCCCATCCACAGTTTGGGCACTGGCTCACTATTCGCTTTCTGCATTCATTCCTTCTTACGATGGTTACTCATCTCCAGGGTCTTAACAGCTAAGGCATTCATGTTTGTTAGCACTATAAATCTTGCTTTGCCCTATTACATATAATGAAACATTTCTTTAACTAACCTAGGAATTTGATTAATATTTGGACAGAAATCACAATCCTATCCTTATCCTATCTCTGTCCAAATATCTCTATCTCTATCTTTCTAAATCTTCTTTTTATCAGTTGGGCTTTTATTGGTTAAAGTGAATATATCATAGATTAAAAACTAACAATTAAGGGTAAAGCTTATTTATTTAAATTCATACATGAACTATGGTTCCACATAGTCACCAAAAACCTACTCTCTCTAGGAACTTAATGGAAAATTATATTTAGAGCTAAGAAAACCAAACTAGTGGTCTATTGAAGGAGAGAAGACATGGATTTTACTTCCTGATTGAGGAATTTTAAAAAATCACATTTTAATGCAGGTTTTTATCAAATTTTCCAATCAAAAAATAGACTCTAGCTTTACCCAAATTATAAATATCAAAACAAAATTTTTTAATTATAAATACATGCAGTTATTCTGTGGTGGCTCTGTCAGTTAAGCATCTGCCTTTGGCTCAAGTCATGATTTCAGGGTCCTGGAATGGAGCCTTCAGTCAGGCTCTTCGCTCAGCAGGGAGTCTGCTTGTCCATTTGCCCCTCTTTCTGCTCTTGTTCTCTCTTTCTGTCTCTCTTTCAAATAAATAAAATATTAAATATATATATATACATTCAACTTAGCATTTTGTATATTCAGAGATTTCTTTTTTTTTTTTTTTAATTTTTTTTTTTTTTATTTATTTATGATAGGAACACAGTGAGAGAGAGAGAGGCAGAGACACAGGCAGAGGGAGAAGCAAGCTCCATGCACCGGGAGCCCGACGTGGGATTCGATCCCGGATCTCCAGGATCCCGCCCTGGGCCAAAGGCAGGCGCCAAACCGCTGCGCCACCCAGGGATCCCATATTTAGAGATTTCTAATCCAACCAAATATATGTGTTCATTCTAATGAATAGTGATTTTCTTTTTCCAAGTTTAAAATTAAATGTGTTTTTTCTAAGCTAACAAGAAAACATTTCCTAAATCTGTAATTTTCTATGACTCTCTGATTTTCTGTTCCCTTACATATTAGGATGAGTTCGTTAGTGATCTAGTCTAATCCTCTGTGTAAAGCCTAAGGTATTTACCTTTACAGGATTCCAGATACACAAGAATCCAGATAATGCCCAAATACACAGAGGAATAAGTGACTGGCTAGGGAAAGTCCAGTCATATTTTACCCAGAAACGATAGAACATTTCTTAATTTTTTCCAATTTTATTGAGAAATAATTGGGATACATCACTGTACAAGTTTTTTTTTTTCACTGTACAAGTTTAAAGATACAGCAAGATGATTGGATTTACATATAGTGTGAAATGATTACCACAATGAGTTCAGCCAGTGTCCATCTTCTGATATAGATACAACAAAAAGAAAAGAAAGAAAGAAAAAAGGAAAAAAAGGTTTTCTCCTCATGATGATGCATCCTAGGATTTACTCTTAACTTTTCTATATATCATATAGCAATTAGTTAGTCATCATGTTGTATTTTATACCCCCAGTACTTATTTATCTTATAACCAAAAGTTTGTACCTTTTGACTATCTACCTTCAATTTCCCCTCCCTACAATGTCCATCTCATAACCACAAGTCTGTTCTCTTTTTCTATGACTTGAAGATTCCACTTAAAAGTGACATCATGGAGTATTTGTCTTTCTCTGAATTATTTCACTTGGCATAATGCTTTTCACATCCATCCATGTTGTCCCAAATGGTACCAATTTCCTTGTTTCTTTTATGGCTCAATAATACTCATATACATATACAAAGAGATGTATCTATCTCTTTGTCCATTGATAATCATTTAGGTTGTGTCCATGTCTTGACTATTGTAAATAATGTAATGTAAATAATGCTGCTATGAATATGAGGGTAGATATATCTTTCCTTTTAGTGTTTTTATTTCCCTTGGATATATTCCCAAAAGTAGAACTGTTGGATGATATGGTAGTTTTGTTTGTATTATTTGAGAATCTTCCATAGTGTTTTTCATAGTGGCTCTATCAATTTACAATCCCACTAACAATGCACAAAGGTTCCCTTTTCTCCACATTCATGCCAACATTTATTATCCATTTTCTTTTTGATGATGGCCATTCTAACAAGTGTGAGGTGATATTTTATTGTGGTTTTAATGTGCATTTCCCATATGACTAGTGATGGTCCGCATCTTTTCAGGTACCTATTGGCCTATATATCTTCTTTGAAAAAAAAAATGTCTGTTCAAGTCCTTTGCCCATTTTTTTAAAATTGCATTTTGTTTGTTTCCATTGAGTTGCAGAAGTTCTTTAAATATTTTGGATATTAACCTCTTATTAAATATATGACATGAAAATATTTTTTCAAATCCTTGGGGTTTGTTTTGTTTTGTTTTGTGTGTTTTGTTTTGTTTTGTTTTTATCTGTTGATGCTTTCTCTTGCTGCAAGCTTTTTGGTTTGAGGTAATCCCACTTGTTGATTTCTGGTTTTGTTTCTTGTGCTTTAGATGTCATATCCAAAACAGCACTATGAATGCCAATGTTAAGGTGCTTTATTTCTATGTTTACTTATAGGAGTTTCATGGTTCAGGTCTTACATTTAGGTCTTAATCCATTTTAAGTTTTTTTTTAATTTATTTTTTTAATTTAAATTCAATTTGCCAACATATAGTAGAACACCCAGTGCTCATCTCATCATGTGCCCTCCTTAATGCCCTTCACCTGTTTTGTTTTGCTTTGTTTTTGAGTGGTTTGAAAGATAAGGTCCAGTTTCATTCTTTTATATGTGAATATCCAGTTGTCCCAGGAACACTTATTGAAAGATTGTCTTTTCTCTATTGAATAGTCTTGGTTCCTTTGTCAGTATTACTTGACTATAAATACATGGGTTTATTTCTGGGATTGCGATCCTGTTCCATTGTCTATTTTTATGCCAGTTCCATACTGTTTTGATGACTATAACTTTAGAGTATACCTTGAAATCAGGAAGGATGATGCCTCCTGCTTTGTTCTTTTTTAGTCAGGATTTCCTTGGCTATTTGGAGACTTTTGTGGTTCCATATGAATTTTAGGAGTTTTATTTTTGTTTTTTTTTTAATTCTGTGAAATTAAATTCATTGGAATCTCTTGACAGAGATTGCTTGAATCTAGGGATGCCTTTTGCAACTACTGACATTTTAATAATACGGTTTTTTTCTAATCCATGAACATGAGATACCTTTACACTTATTTGCATCTTCTTTGATTTTATTCTGCAATGTCTTTTACATTTCAGAGTAGAGATTTTTCACCTTCTTACTTAAGTTTATTCCTAAGTATTTTATTGTTTTTGGTGCTATTGGAAATGTGACTGATTTCTTTATTTCCTTTTCAGATAATTCATTGTTAGTACATTGAAATGCTACTGATTTTTGTATGTTAATTTTATATCCTACAACTGTACTGAGTTCATCATAGATTCAAGAGTATTTTGGTTGAGTCTTTATATATAAAAAAATATATATATATATATATATTTCTATATATATATAAATATGTCAACTGCAAATTGAGATCATTTTATCTCCTTTCCAATTTTGATACCTTTTATTTCATTTTCTTGCTTGATTGATCTACATAAGATTTCTACTAGTATGTGGAATAAGAGTGATAAGAATGGGCATTGTTATTCTGTTCCTGATCTTAGAGGAAAACCTTTCAATCTTCTATCATCGACTATGATGTTAGCTGTGGGCTTGTCATGTATTGCCTTTATTATGCTAAAATATGTTTCTTCTGTGCCAGATTTGTTGAGACTTCATCATGCATGGATGCAGATGCTGTCAAGTGCTTTTTCTGCATCTATTGAGATGACTGTATGATTCATTTGTTTCATTCACCATGTATTACATTGGTTGAGTTGTGTATGTTGAACCGTATTTGCATCTCAGTGATAAATACCACTTGATCATGGTATATTATCTTTTTGATGTGTTACTGATTTGCTAGTATTTTCTTCAGAATTCTTTTAAAAAGATTTTATTTATTTATTCATGAGAGACACAAAGAGAGAGACAGAGACATAGGCAGAGGGAGAAGCAGGTTCCCTGTGGGGAGCCCGATGCAGGACTTGATCCCTAGACTCTGGGATCATGACCTGAGCCAAAGGCAGACACTCAACCACTGAGCCACCCAGGAGTACCTTTCTTCAGAATATTTGCATCCATATTCATCAGGATTCATCATAGTTTTCTGTTCTACTTGTGTTCTTTTCTGATTTGGGTATCAAGATAATACTGGCCTTATAAAATATGTTTGGAAGTGTTCACTTCTCTTTGATTTTTATGGAAGAGTTTGAGAAGGATTGGTGTTAATTCTTTAAATGGTAAAATTCACCAGTAAAGCCATCAGGTCCTGGGCTTCTCTTCATTGGTAGATTTTAGATTACTGATTCAATATTGTTAGCCATAATTGGTTTATTCAGATTTTCAATGGCTTCATGATTCAGTGTTGGCAAGTTGTATATTTCTAAGAGTATTTCCATTCTTCTAGGTTGTCCAGTTTTTTGGTGTTTAGTTGTTTATAGTAGCCTTTTATCATCTTTTGAATTTCTGTGGTATCAATTATAATGTCTTTTTCATTTATAATTTTATTGATTTGGGGTTTTCTTTTTTATTCCTTGGTTAGTCTAGTTAAAAGTTTTTCAGTTTTTAAAATTTTTTCTTTGGTTAATCTTTTTCTACTGTTTTTCTGTTGTCTATTTTATTTATTTATGCTCTAATCTTTATTATTTTCTCTGCTAATATGTTATCCTTTCTCTTGTTCTATAAAGTGTAGTTAGGTTGTTAATTTGAGGTATTTCTTGTTTCTTATTGTAGCTATGCATTATTATAAAATTTCTTTTTAGAACTGCTTTTGTTGTATCCCACAAGTTCTGATATATTGTATTTCCATTATCATTTGTCTCAATGAACTTTTATTTCCCCCTTAATTTCTTCTTTGATCCATTAGTTGTTCAGGAAAGTCTGTTTAATTTTGTATGTGTTTGGAAATTTTCCAGATTTCCTCATTACTGATTTCTAGTTTCATGCCATTGTGACCATAGAACATACTTGGTATGACTTCAATCTTCAATTTGCTAAGACTCTTTATGGTTTAAAATATGGTCTCTTCTGGAAAATGTTCCATGTGTGCTTGAGAAGAATGTATTCTGCTACTGTTGGATACAATGTTCTGTATGTGTCTATAAATCCAACTATTCTATAGTGTTATTCAAATCCACTGTTCCTTTACTGATTCTCTCTATATATAATCTATTCATTATTGACTGAGACATTAAAGTCCCCAAGTGTGATTGTGTTAATGTTATTTCTCCTTTCAGCCCTGTTAGTTTTTGCTTCATATATTTAAGGGCTACAATATTGGGTGTGTAAGCATTTACAATTGTATCTTCCTTATGTATTGACACTTTTATCATTATATAATAACCTTCTTTGTCTCTTTTTATAATTTTTAGTTGAAAATCTCTTTTGTCTGATATAAGTGTAGTTACACACTTTTTATTTTGTCACCATTTGTTTTAAATGTCTTTTTCCATTGCTTCACTCTGTCTGTGTGTGTCTTTAAAGCTAAAGTGAGTCTCTTGTAGACAGCACATTTTTGGATCCTGTGTGTGTGTGTGTGTGTTTTAATCCATTCAGCCATTCTATGTTTTTTATTTGGAGAATTTAATTCTTTTACATTTAAAGTAATTACTGACAGGTAAGGACTTAATATTGTCGTTTTGTTGTTTTCTGATTGCTTTGTACATCCAATCTACCTTGTTTCTTATCCTGCTGTCTTGTTTTGTATATGTGTTTTAACCTATTATGGTATTAGTTTGCTTTGACTTATTTATTATGTTTTTATGTGTGTAATTACTACAGGATTTGTCATTGTGGTTACCATGAAACTTACATAAAAAATCTTAATTTTCTCAAGCAGGCTTTTCATTTGGATGGGGCCAGGAGCTACCCTGAGCCTCAGCTATGAATTATCCTCCTGCCTGTGTAGAGCATGAAAAAGTTCCATACCTGGTACTAGTTTTGCTCTGTAGGCAATCAATTCCGTCTGTCCTCCTCTCAGCTCAAGTGTTGCTGGGCTGCACTGCTTCCAGGAGTACCACCAGCTCTTCTGATCAGATAGGGTTAGAAAACTTTGTATAGTGGGTTGGGCTGTGATTCAGCTCCTTGGCTGAAGGTGGAAAAACAGGGGTCTCGAGCCAACAAAGCTCTTCACTTGAGGATGCAAATCAGGCATATCTACAACCAGACAAGCTCCCTAGTCAGGATGTGTCCCCATCTTAGTTCTGCAGATGAACAATCTCCCGGTTGGGACTGTTACTTGGACACTGCAGGTGTGAACTCAATATGCCAATATCCATGTGCTGGTTGTTGCTAGTTCCTTCCCTCTTCTTTGTCACAATCAGATTCTCAGTGGTTGAGCATCCAGATTCCTCTGCAATACCCATGGTGCAAGATCAGAGTAAAGGTGCCTATAATGCAAACTGAATTTGGGGGCTGGTTGTACCCCCTAAGTTTTCTTTTCCCACTGGAGAAACTGAAGGCTCACAGAAGACGTCTCCACATGGTGTGGTGCTGGCCTAAGGGAAGGACAATATATTCAGTGTATAACCTCTTCTCTTACCCTTCTAATACAGTCTTTCCTGGCCTCTTTGGTGCAGACAGGGGTGGAGGAAAGGTTATTTCAGCCTCACCTTTGTGTTCTAGAATCTCTCACTGGTATCTTAATTTGTGAATGGTTGCCAGTATTCTTATTGTGAGTGAGATAGAAGCCAAGAACAACCTGTGTCACCATCTTGGTGAGGTCATTCATTCTTAATTTAAACCATCTTCTGCCTTCTCTAACATAGGCTCAAAATATTGAACTTGTGAACACATCCTGGTGGTTCCTTAGAACTTTGCATTATTTAAGATTATGAATTCTTGATCAGATCATCTGTATCAAGTAAGTAATCTCTGTGTAGATCAGTCATATACCAAAAAGCTACTTTCAATTCAGCTCAAAGATCCACTTAAAAATTATTGTCTCTGCTTTACTCTTAAACCCCAAAATCAGTAACAACTTTTGCTAGTTGGAAAAACATGCTGCTTAAATGAAACAACAAATGTAAAAGATTCACATACAACTTGACACCAAAAATGTGGGTAGTAAATAGAAAAGTACTTGGCTTATTGCTTTGGCCTAAAGGATGATCCAAGACCTGGAGAGCTGAATGAAAGTGAAGACAGTTACATTAAGACTTTGGCTGTGCTCGTTGTCCCAATATCCTTTTTTTAAAAAAAATATTTATTTATTCATGAGAGACATACACAGAGAAAGAGAGAGAGAGAGAGAGAGAGGTAGAGACACAGGCAGAGGGAGAAGCAGGCTCCATGCAGGGAGCCTGATGCGGGACTTGATCCTGGACTCCAGGATCACACCCTGGGCTGACGGTGGTGCTAAACTGCTGAACCACACAGGGATCTCAGTCCCAATATCCTCAAAATGAAAATCCTAATACAACATTGGAATCTGTTCTTGTTATGTTTGATGTAATGGAAAGGGGATGACTACTCTTTCCTCTGCCCTCATGCTATCTCCATGTGCCCTCTCTCTTGAATTAAAATGGAAAGGAAGCAGTAAATATGCTTTCGATTGTACACCATTACTACAGAATCTAGTATTTAAAAATTCAATAAATATTCATTCAATAAATATATATTTACTGAATAAACAAATTAGTAAATATTTGAAAACTGTGTGTGTGTGTGTGTGTGTGTGTGTGTGTGTGTGTGTGAAAGACATCTTGGACTGACCTCCGGTTTAGAAACAAAAAAGAAATATCCACAAGAGAATATTTTTTGGAATAGAAAGAGGACTATGATTTAACTAGATTTAGCAGGATACTCTACTCCTTTTACTCCCAGAATATAGTTCATTTTTATAATTTTTTAGTATATATCTAAGAGAGAGATCCAATCTCACAAATTCCATTATTTCCCAAAAACATTAATATCTAGCCTGAAGACAGCTATGTTCTCTGACTTTTCCCAAGTAAAGAAGAAAAATGCAGAGGTCAAGTCTAGGAAAAATATTTAAACAGTAATCTTTATGCACTGCAATCTTATTTAAAAAGCATGTCTTACTGCTGGTGAGGATGCATAAAACCCCTATTCAATATGAAAGTAAATAGAACGTCAAGAAAAAAGGAAAATAAGGCATACCATTTTTCTTGATGATGTTTTTATTTGCTAGAGTACTAAATATTCTTATGGGAGCATCATTATGGCATTGAGGGAAAAAAACACAAAATTTAGAATCAGGTAGACATGTGATCAAATATGTGCTTTAACACTGACTTTGGAAAGCTACTGAACTTTTCAGAGCCAGTAAATTCATGTGTCAACGTGGTTGTGAATATTACATCAAATAATGTAAGCAGCATGTGTACAATAACGTCTCTCTCATTCTCTTCTTTTTGTCATTAGTAGTTAATCCTGGATAATTACTATATCTAGGGATTTATAATTGTGGTGTATATGCAATCAGTAATGAATGCCAAATATCTGTCAGAAACTACTGAACCTGAGAAGATATGCAGATGGCCAACAGGCACATGAAAAGATGCTCAATATCACTAATCATCAGGGAAATACAAATAAAAATCACAATGAGATATCACCTTACACTTGTCAGAATGGCTAAAATAAAAGATACAAGAAACAACAAGTGTAGGCAAGGATGTGGAGAAAAAGGAACTTTTTTGCATTGTTGGTGGGATTGAAAATTAGAGCACCCACTGGAAAAGAGTATGGAGGTTATCAAAAAATTAAAAATAAAATTGCCATATAATCCAGCAATTCCACTACAGATATTTACCCAAAGAAATTTGAAATACTAATTCAAAAAGATATATGCATGCTTATGTTTATTGTAGTGTTATTTAAGATAGTGAAGATATAGAAGAAACCTGAATGTCCACTGATAGATAAATGGATAAAGAATGTAAGATTACTCACCTACAAAAAAAGAATGAAATCTTGACATTTGCTACAACATTGATGGATTTAGAATGTATAATACTAAGTGAAAAAATTATCATGTGATTTCACTCGTGTGGAATTTAAGAAACAACAAATAAACAAACTAAGGGAAATAAAGCAAAAAAGAAAAAAAAGAAAAAGAAAAAGAAAAAAGAAAAAAGAAAAGAACTAGACTCTTAAATGCAGAGAACAAAGTAGTGGTTGCCAGAAGGAGGATGCCTGAAATACATAAAGAGGATTAAGAGTACTCAATAAGCACTGAGAAATGTATAGAATTGTTGAATCATTATATGTACACTTGAAACTATTATACTAGTACATATTAATTTACTTGAGTAAAAAATAAAAACAAAAAACCATTGAACCTGGACCTGATGACATTGGCACATACATAATTCTGAATACAATCTGGTGCCTCTTCAGACCTCTGGAATATATAAGGCACTAAATGCCTGGTCAGAGTACCTGTATCAAATACATAACCCATGTAATATAGATCAAACATATACCAGGAATCCATGTTGCTTGACCTTAGGAAATCTCTATGTAGTGGATGAGATGAACATAACAAGGAGGTATTTTCAAAGTATTGGACAAAGGGGGCAAGATATGAGCACAAGACTTGGATTCAGTAGACTTAGAGTCAGCTGTGCTTAAATTCAAGATTAATGGCAGTCATTTAAACTAAGTGAGCTTTCTTGTTTTCCTCACCTAGAGTCATATAATCATAAGATATATTGAGAGTCTAAAAGTCACAATTTACTAAACTTATATACAAAATGTATTCTTTCTGAAATAAAGGCAAATTTTATTCTTTAAAATTTTTGTTCTACAATGGAGTGTAAATGAAAAGAGGAGGAAAGTGAGGTCTGTAAAGTCAAGGGGAGGATTAACATGTACTTACTACCTGATTTGCTAATATTTTCTAATTCTCCAAAACTAAAACTGTATTTACTTCCCACTGTAAAAAATCATAAAATCAATAAATCAAAGGGGTCCCAATTTACCAAATAATAATTGGTTACCTCTGAGTTGTAATCTACTCTTTTTCATTTACACCCCTTTCTGAAATGTTGGCAGAATTGTTGTTGTTGTTGTTGTTGTTGTTGTTGTTGTTGTTGTTAAAAAGCATGAATAGTTTCAAATTTCCACTATGGTAGCAACAGTTTCACTTGCCAAACATTCCATCTGCACCACCACATTTCTGTTCACCTTTGACCATATAACTAGTACTTGCCTGTGGACTTTGGGCAGCAGTGATGTGTGTCACTTCCAGCCAAAGCTTGGAAAAGCCAACAATTCACAAGCTCTTTCTTCTCCTAAGGCAAGAGCAGATAAGTCCTCAGGCTGATAAAGTAAAGTCATAGATCAGATCAGTTCAGTATCAATGGCTGGCTAGGGCCCTGGTTGTGCTAAACAGTTGCCCTAATCCATAAAAGATTATGTACAAGAGAGAAATAAACTTTTGTTTTGTTAAACCAGAGAAGCCTTGTGATTGTTAGCGTGGCATACCCTGCTCTGTACTGACTAATTCTTATCTGAGATATCAGTATTATAGCCTCCATTCTTTATCACTTGACACTGACTTTGCCCACATAGACATTCAACAAATATATCTCAGTCTGATTAGGGGGCTAAAGTAAGTTAAAAATTAGGAAAGTATATGTGTATACAAATAAGTTGCTTAAAGGGACTAGGGCTTTTGGAAAACCACAATAATGAAGGACCATTACTAGTCTTCAATAATTATACTATCAATAAGTAGTCATGCTGAAAGAAACTAATAAGGTTATGAAGAGAAAAGCCAGGAAGTGGCACAAAGCATATACCTTTTTACTTTGAATCTAGCAGATCCATCATCAGAATGAGATAACCAGAAGCATGCTCAGAGAAGTCTAAACCTATATTTTGCCTTTACTTCCTTCCAACTTATATAAAAGAGTACTAGTAAATGATAACTTTTGACTTAGTTTATAGGACAAGGTTAAAAGTTCAAGAGCCGCCCCCCGCCTTTTTTAAGAAAAATTATGTAATATGGTAAAACTGGAAGCAACAGTTGGGAAAAGCTTAATCTAAAAGGCTTTATTTTTATAAACAGCTTTTGAAATGAACTATATTGAAATTGAATGGATACATTCCTAGAGCTTTTAAATTTTCTAGGAGAAAATAAGTGGATTCATAACTACATTTCAAATTTGAAGTTTTTTATCAGAATTAGTTTTGGATGTTTATGGGAAGGGATGTGTAGGTAATGCCAATGGTGTTCTAAATATGACGTTTTCACACTATTAAACCTAATGAACTATGAATATGTGAGTTGAAAATATAATCTCTCCAGTTATTTCAATTGATTTAAATCTGGTGTTGAGGCATTTCATTTCCAACCTAAGAACATTTTGAAGACTAAATCCAAAGGACTTTGGTTACTTTGTTTTTTTCTGATTTGTTTGAAATTTTATATGACTAGTTTTAACATAGACCTGTATCATATAATAATTGCCACTGGCTAGGAATTTAAAGCAATGAGAAACTTTTCATGCTGCTTTCTCAAATATTAAATCACTATCTTCTCTATTAGAAAGACTCTTGCAGATACAGTTTCACTTGCTCATGGGTCACTAGATGGATTTATGTTTGTGGTTTACACCTTAACTGGTGCCTATTGCCAATTTGACCAGCCAACTGGTGGAACACTTAAACACTTTCTCATTAAAATGACTCAATAGAGGTGGAATTATGCACTAGAGCATTAATCAAAGGACCATCTGTTCCTACAAGAAATTTTACAGTTTCTTAGTTGTTCTCTGAAAATTTAGTGAGACATTTAGGTTACAAATCTCAGCATTTGCATAATATTGACACAGATTATAGATTAGTCTGAAGTGTTTATAAGATAAAGAATGTATAATAATATGTATATATAAAGATAATTTTAGCTCTTCTAAAATGATATCTGAATTTAAAATCTAATTATTTCAACATTATTCACTCTTCTACATTTTAAAATACAGTGCTTAACTTTATAGTTACCAAAGTTGGATGGGAATTCCTTATTTCAGATTTAATACCTAAAAAACAGCACATACTCTTTCAGAATGTTCCCTGTAGCACCTTACCATTATCTGAGAAAATGTTTGTTCTCTTTGAGATAAGGGATTTAACATTTCTTTTCAAATATTCAAGATCTTGGAGCTAATGAAAGCAGATAATAAGTATGCATGGGTCCTAAATATAAGATGTGTCAGTTAGGATTGTTTCAGCTGCAAGTAGTACTATTCCCAATTCAGAATTGCTTAGACAATAGGGGCACATGACCTCATGAAACAAGATTCCCAAGGGAGGACATTCCAGAGTTCATCAAATCAATGGCTAAATGAAATCATCAAACATCCAATTCCTCTAATCTTTTTGAGCAAGCATCCTCTTCCTGTGAGCTAATGTCCTTAAACTTGACCCCTTTTGGTATTACTGATGAGCTTTCAGCATCCCATCCTCACACAACCATCTAAATGTCAAAAGAGGCAAAGAGGATATATTCCTAAGAGGAATGAAATCTTTTCCAGAGGCCCCTAGAAGATTTCCTCAACATTGCCCTGGTTTGGAATTATATAAGAAAATCCTTCTTAAATCCTTCTTAATTCAGGCTTGAGAGGAGTAGATTTGCCATGGTATTCAGTAATCAAGATTCATCCTCAAAGCAGGTAGTCACCTGAAATCTAGGTAAATTTGTGGTTAGATTAACAAAGAAAAATTGGGAAAGGATGACTAGTAGGTAGGTGACCTAGTGCTTTCCCTTGAGCATGAAAGAGTCATTTCAAAGGATCCAAAAATAAATACCAAAAGGAATGTGATGAGGGACAAAATGAGATGTTTTGGTACTATTTCCCATTTGCAGAAATATCAATATTTTTTACTTGCTAATCCTTCCAATGATTAGTATTGTTCTATAATTAATACAGTTGTGGATAGCAAGACTGAGTATTTGAATGGAAACATCATTATAACCATGAGAGACTAGAAAATATATATAGAAAAATAATGCTTTTTAGCATTAGCAAGGGACATACCTGAGTACCCTTGATGCACTTAAAGAGAATAAGAAAAAGTTAACATATAGGAACAATAAATAATTTGTTATAATTTGTTATAATATAAAAGAAGACTTTTCTAAAAAAAGATTTTATTTATTTATTTGATAGAGAGAGAGTGGAACAGAGGGAGGACACACTAAACAAGGAGCCTTATATCGATGACTTGTTGAGATCTTGACCTGAGCCAAAATCAAGAGTCTGTCCTTAACCAACTGAACCAGGCACCCCAAAATAAACTCTAAGAAGATGTTCAAAACTAGCACATTATCCCTAAGTTTCATTTAGAAAGCTTAATGCCAGGCAACCTGGGTGGTTCAGCAGTTTGGTGCTGTCTTCAGCCCAGGGTGTGATCCTGGAGACCTGGGATCGAGTCCCACGTCAGGCTCCCTGCATGGAGCCTGCTTCTCCCTCTGCCTGTGTCTCTGCTTCTCTCTCTCTCTCTCTCTGTGTGTGTCTCATGAATAAATAAATAAAATCTTTAAAGAAAAAAAAAAGAAAGAAAGCTTAATGGCATTAACTTGAAGGGTAACTTTAAGGTGGAAGTTTTAATACATATAATCATGAACAGCCTTTTTTTTTTTTTTTAAAGGAGGGGATCTCTAATAATTTTTTGCTTGTAAGTATAACAACACTTTGAGATTTAAAAATGAGCAAAGAATTCAGTAACAAGAAAATGCTTCCTCCTTAATATCAGTTAAGTACTGACATATCCAATATTAATGTGGTAGAAATTTATCTTAACTCACAAGCCGACCTGCATCGTTGTTACTCCTGAGATCACCTGGAGGGCACCCTTCAGGGCAGTAGTCATAGCTCCTGGGGCATAATAGAGGTACATTTGTTTGAACAATAGATGACTGAGCTTGGCTCACCTGGCAACTCCTTACAGCCAACAACTATAGCAAATTTTCCATCACGTTTTATTTTCTATTTCCTCAACTTTAACACCTGTATCTTAATACCAGTAAATGGAGTACAAGTCTTTGATCTATTCAGAGTTGCACACTTTGCACATTTGGTTTGGGTGAGTCACTGACTAGTTGGCTATTGTTATAAGACAGATAATGAGTAGGTAGTAGCAAAGTTATCTTAATGTCTGGAGAATCTTCTTTTTATCCCTTGGAGTGCTAAATGCATTTTCTTCTCTGATCCTCAAATAGGTTCTAAAATTCCACCTCTTTATAGAAGACTTAATAATAGGAAGAAAACTAAAAGTTCAGCTGTGACCTTACCTAATTAAACATTAAACCCTACTGAGCTGTCATTGTTCACTGTCTCAAAAAATTAAACAGGATTTTTGTTTTAGATCGTATATTCTTCTAATCTTACTTTTTCTTCCTAATCTCATCATTTTATGGACTGACAATTAATATTAGTGTGTATGTCAGATTTATGTTCAGATATCACCTTCCGAATCATTCATTGTCCCTATAAATATGTGCTTATTAGTCAGATAAGACATTGTGCATAAACAAATCTGATAAGCATCAGATCACTCCCTCATAGGACACAATTTGTCTTTACCCTTTATGCCGAAGATTCTTCTTACACAAACAAAATTTGGGGAAAATTATAGTTCTCCATGTCCATAGGTGAAGTTAGTGGAACTACTAGTGTTTTGTGCTTATTGACATCTGTCAAATGGAAAAATAAAATAGGACACGTGAGGGTTAATTTTCCCACAGAATATAAATGCCTTGGGAATTAGAACAAAAGTATTCCGCATGTTGCAGAAATATTAACTTTGTTGGGTAATATTACCTTTGTCGAGATTCAGACATATTGGGCATTCTTAGAGTCCTGGTAGGACATTCCTAAGAGAATTTCTTTGCATGGCATCTGAAGTGATCCGCAGGAAAGAATACTACTAGAGAGCCGAAGTATCTGAAGCATGTCTTGGAAAGATAGTGTAACACACCAACCTGACAGTAACAGAGGTAAATAATTCATCCCAGGAGAAGTAGCTGTGCATGAGAGTTAACTGTTTAACTGGAGTTATTGTAGAAGGGGAGTCACAATTCTGATTAAATCATCAGGCTCACATATCCCAAGAAGAAAAAGGACTATAAAAAAAAATTGTACAGAAAAACTGTGTGAAAGACTGAGTTACAAGCAGTTCTGCTTTGAGAACTCTCCAGCAAAATACTGCATGAGAGGGAGTGACTTTTTTCTCCAGTTAGTCACAAATCACCATGTAGGTAGGCCACCATGACAGGCTAAGTCACTGATTGCAGGGCTGGTATGACAGTCAGTATTCTCCAGAGAAGGGAAGGAAGGAAAAGGAAAGGAAAAAGGAAAGGAAAAAGGAAAAAAAAGGAAAAAAAGAAAGGAAAGGAAAGGAAAGGAGGAAAGGAAAGGAAAGGAAAGGAAAGGAAAGGAAAGGAAAGGAAAGGAAAGGAAAGGAAAGGAAAGGAAAGGAAAGGGAAAAGAAAGATAAGGGAAAGGAAGGAAAAGAAAAGGAAGTAAAAGGAAAAGAAAGAACTTAATATAAGGAATTGGCCAAATGATTATGGAGACCAAAGTCCAAAATCTGCAGTGTGGGAAAGCAGGCTGCAGACCCAGGAGAGCTGATGGTGCAGATGAAATCCAAAGGCAGCCTACTAGAGAATTTTCTCTTACTTGGGGAAACCAGGGTTTTTTTTTTTTTTTTTTTTTTTTTTCTATTCAGGCTGTCAACTGAAAAGGCCTACCTACACTATGGAGGGAATTTTGCTCTACCCAAAGTTCACCAGTGTAAATGTTAATTTCATTCAAAACACTCTCGAAGTTGACACATAAAATTAACTATCACAACTGCCAACATCTGATGGGAGAAGATAGGTTTAATGAACATATTTGATACCCATCAGGGATTCCTGAAAATAGTGGCAATTGAAAAGAGGACCCTGTAGGTTGTTAGTCTATTACAATAGCAGGGGAGATATCAGTCAGTGGAATTTAAATCATTGCAATTATTTAATTTCATACCATCATATAAAAAGCTATTAAGGCCAAGGCAAACTCCACCTACATGCTGTTCTTTATTTGTACAATGGGCATCTTGGGCTATAAACCATTAAAAGGGTAGACTGATTTAGAATGCTTAGCAAAACATCATCTTATCAATAATATTTAATGATTATTTTGCAAAAAGTGTGACATTATAGTATTTAGGAGCATAATGGAATGAGTACATGGGTTCAAATCCTGGTTCTAACTGCTTACTGTATAGCATTCTGTAAATTACTTGATGTTTCAATTTCTTTATGTGAAAGTAGAACTACATAACCTTCTACACATGTGTTAAGAAAAGTAAATGAGACAATATTACACAATATTTAGTGCATAATCAATACAAGTTAACAATTGTTCTAATTATAATTTTAATAGTGTAATCAAGCTATAAGTTTTCAATTAATTACCAGAACCTCCATTTGTATGCATTTATCATGCAGCCAAAGGTTTGCCAAAAGTTAACATTTAACAGTAATAGAAAGACTGGTTAACAACAGCATAATTGTAGAGCAATGACAAGTGAAGGAGATGGTTAATAACGTTTGTATTTTATGCTTAACTGGTTTATATAAGGGAAAATAGAATTTTCTGTGTGAATATGTTTTGTAATCTATACAATATGGATTATGTTGAGTGGGCACCATCCATACAAGGAAATTTCCTTTCTTCTCCTTTTTTAATTGATTACTTTTTAGAGTAGTTTTAGGTTCACAATAAAATTGTGCAGGAAGTACCACAAGATTTCCCAATTACCACCTTTCCCAACATATGCATAATCTCCTTGATTATCAATATTCTGACCAGAATGGTACATTTGAGCCAACTGATGAACCTATATTGACACTGACACACTGTTACCATATTAGGATTCACTCTTGGTGTTGTACATTCTATGGGATTGGACAAATTTATAATGACATTTATCTACCATTGCAGTTTCATAAAGAGTAATTTACTGTACTAAAATCCTCTCTGCTCTATTCATCCATCCCTCTTCTCTAACCCCTGGCAACCATTGATCTTTTTACTATCTCCACAGATTTGCCTTTTCCAGAGTGTCATATATAAATATATAGTTGAAATGATTTAGCATATAGCCTTTTCAAATTGGTTTCTTTCACTTAGTAATGTGCACTTAAGTTTCTTCCATGTCTTTTCATGGCTGGATAGCTTTTCTGTGCATGTGTGTGCTGAATAATACCCCAATGTCTGGATGTACCATAATTTATTTATCCATTCACATGGGTAAATACCACAAATAATTGTGGGTTGTATGGAAGAGTATATTTAGTTCTACAAGAGACTGCAAACTGTCTTCCAAGGTGACTGTACCATTTTGCATTCTCACCAATCAATGAATGAATGATAGAGAGTTCCTGTTGCTCCGCAACCTCACCAGAATTTCGTGTTGTCATTGTTCTGGATTTTGAACGTTTTAATAGGTGTGTAGTGGTATCTCATTGTTGTTTTACTTTGCATTTCCCAATGACATATCTTTTCATATGCTTATTTGCCATTTATATACTTTCTTTGGTGACATGTCTGTTAAAGTTTTGGCCCATGTTTTAATAAGGTTGTTTATTTTCTCATTGTCAAGTTTTAAGAGTTCTTTGTGTGTTCTGAATAATAATACTTTAGAAGAGAAATCTTGTAAATATTTTCTTCCAGTCTCTGGCTTGTCTTTTCATTTGTTTATGTATTTATATATCTATATATATCTTTTCATTCTTTTGAGAGTTTCATACACAGAGAAGTTTTTCATTCTAATGGAGTCCAATTTACAATTTCTTTCATGGAGTTTCCTGTGGTGTTATATGTAAAAAGTCATCACCACATGCAAGGTCATCTAGATTTTCTCCTATGTTATTTTCTAGGAGTTTTATAATTGCCTTTTGCTCATAGCCCTGCGATCTACTTGGAGTTAATTTTTGTGAAGTTTGTAAATTCTGTGTCTAGGATAATTTTTTATGTGATTTCCTAGTTGCTCCAGTATCATTTATTACCATTCCTTTTTTATCTGTGAATAAGTTTTTTATCCAAAAATATCTATTTATTTATTTATTTATTTATTCATCAGCTTTCAATTTTTGAATGACTCATACATACAAGATACTATGCTAGGCAGTAAACTTTCATAAGACATATTCATTGTCCACCAGGAACTCTATCATAAAAGATAGAGAGGAGTAAATCAATAATTAAAATAAAATAAAATTACACACATGTAAATATTCCTGTAAGGCAAATGATTACCTTTGTGCATTGGTAAATATAAATTATAATGCATACATCTATTACAGCATGGTATTGTGGATAGCTTAAGTATAGGAAGATTTGGTGGGAATTATCATCAATAAGATTGTGACATATATTGTCTCCCATTTAGAACAAAAAAAAATCTGCTGATTTACTCATTCAATCAGTACTTATTATACTAGTAGTAAAGGGAAATCACTGGTGACTGAGGTGGTGTATGGAGTAAAATCAAATATAAGTCTTGACTTCAGGGAGCTTGGGAATATGGCAGAGACAGAAACATAATTAGTCATAATTCAAGGAGGGGTAAGGCACATGCACTAAACGAAGTACTCTGAAAGATCTATGGGATGAAGAAATGATGAAGCAAAGAAGAAATGATGGTTAAAAACAATAGTAGGCAAAATCGCTGGTGCCTTCACAGGAATCAAGGGATGTACTAATAGTCAAATAGTACTGTAGTATTAACTGCCATAATTTGGCAGAAAACCAATGATAATTTCAGTTATAAATGTCTCAGTTATAACTTACTAAAAAGTACTAGTTTTATTAAATATCAGCTTTTGAGTACCTATTTCTAATATACTCTATGGCAAAATGGAAAGTGTGCATAAAGTACTTCTATAGCATGTTGAATACAGTGGTTGCCTAAAGGAAAACCGTTGTGTGATTAAGCTGTGAACTGAACTAAAAACTTCATGAAATATCATTTTTCCTTAAAAGAATGACAAACCAATACTATGGATATTTTGACTTGGGTCAGATATTTTCTCAGAAATAAACAAGTGACTAAAGCAACTGATAGTATATGCTGCCAAGGGAAAACAATTGAGTTTTCAAGAGAAAATTAAAATTTTGGAATTCTTTTATCTGCCACTGTGAATTTGTCAGCTTCATAATATTTAAAGACCTTTTTGGTGGGATCAAAGGTGCTGTTACTGAATGTAATTTTTAAATATTATGTAATGAAATATGTCAATAAAAGATATGCAAAAGTAAATAAACCTGTATTTTCTAAATGATCAACATATTGTTATAATATCATATATTGGTAACACTCATTCAGATCACAAGATTAATCAATGAATATTAATGCAAAAGAGTGTGAAAGTTTCTTTGATATGGTTTCAGATTTTGCAGTGTAATCAATATTTAAGAAACTACTTCTTATCAATTATTGGTGTTATATCAAAGAACACTATTCATAATCATATGAATAGATTATTAAATATTGTTCCATTTTCTAACTACATATTTGATTTTTTCAATATACTACAACCAAAAAAATATTGTTATAGATTGAATGCAGAAGCAGATATAAGAATCCAATTGTTTTCTTTCAAAGCAGCCATCAAAGAAATCTGAAAAATGTAAAACAATGTTATCCCTTTCTCTGTATTTTAAAAATATTTTTCATAAAAATATGTTTATATGTAAACATGAAGTGGATTTATTATTAGCAGTTTAAATAAGTTAATAAAATAATTTCTGAGATGAAAAAGTTTGAGAATGACAGCTACAGGGTGGTGTAAAAGTAAATGAAGGTGATGGCCACTGCATAGAGGGACCAGGGAACAGTACCAAAATTATGTCACTCCCCTGTTGAAACCTTTTTGTAGTCCCCCATATAGCTCAGATTAAACACCAAAATCTTCACAATGGCGTAAAAGTTTCTACCCAATCTTTCCTTCAAAAACTCTCTGCCCTCACCATCTGGTATTGTTCTTGACAATCCTGTTCAGCTATACTTTCCTCCTTGAAAACATCTCAGTGCTCTACACATATGAACTCCTTAATGGAAGGATTTTTTAAAATTTTATTTATTTCTATAAACTCGGCATCCAGAACAATACCTAAAAAATATGAGTTACTTTATAAATCTCTTTTTGAAAGCAGTAAAACCAGTCTGAGCTGAAAAACTAGAGAAATTTAGAAATTTAAATTTACTTCAGAATCTCTGAAGTAAATCCTAATTCTCAAATTTATCTCTGGTTATGAATATTTTCTTATATTCTACATCCAAGGGGATGTTGTGGTTTAATTTCAGTTTAAAACCATATTCCCAAAATAATATCAGAAATAAACCATGAGTTGGAACTATGACATTTAATTATATCATTCAAAAAATGTTCATTGAGCATTTATTACATTTAAGATACTCTTTTAGCTACTCTGAAAGTCAAGACGATGAAAATATAATCCTTGTCAACTATGTGGAAGATATCATAAAATATACAGTGGACAATTTCACTATCAAAATGGCAGATGGGTTACATATTGAAATCACTGCTTGCCATCTTCAATCTACAAAAATTACAAGAAAAGAAATGTAAAAACTGGTTAATGAGCATATAACCTTGGCCAAAATAAAGAGGATTTCTCAGAGGCACTGAATTTGTATAACATTTTTTTAAAGGCATCCAACTGAAATTCACCACAATAGCAATAAGCTAAGGACCCAAATAGGATGTCATAACCCACAAGACAGTTTACACAGTCCAGAATGTGGGAGAGGTCCCAAACTAAAGCACACAACTAAAAAGAGCAGCAAATATCTGAGAACTATGAACACCATAAGTTAGGATGAAAATCAAATATACAAAAATGCCCAACAAAACAGAATTAATTTGTCAATCCAGAAATAGATTTTAAATAACAAAGAATTAATAAGAATGAGTATATCATTCTCATTTAGCTAACAGGGCATATAACTAGAAAACACACATGCCATGGAGACTTAGAAATTCAAAGAGATCTGTGAGATGGTGGGTTAAGACAATCTTTTGGAAAACATTAGGCTTTAAGCCATTTGTCAATAGCAAACATGAGATTTAGATTGATGGAGAAGAAAGACAAAATCCATTTCATTTAGATTATGAAAGCATTTAGGGAGGATTGAACTCTCTAGAAAAGAGGACTGGTGTTAAGAAGAAGAGGAACATAAGAATCAAATTTCAAGGCAGAGATGAGGATGAAAAATTTGGATTTGAATTAACATAAGGGGAAATACTGTAGGCTCATTATTAGAGGAAAAAACATGTCTTTGGATAGCAGAGTACCAGTTTTAAAGACAGTTGCTTTTCTGTGCTGAAAGAGGAGTAGTAGCAAGTGATAGAAAGAAGAATCTTAAGTATAGGAAGGGTTAATGAATACTTTTGTAGGTCTGAAAATTCTCCCTAGGCTGTTCGTTAGCGTCACACATTTTCTTTCATTAATATTACACATTTACAAATTGGTAATCAGTTAGTTGATAAATATTATCTATGGACATTTTAATAAATGGCTCCAAATTTGTTGTTCCTATTGAACAGGAGGGTCTATGCACTCTCCCTTTTGACATTTACATATTTGAGTTTGGATTCACTTTGAACATGAGGGAAAAGCAAAAGTGAATGCATGAACATAGTAGAATATGCATTGTATGCCCTTAGTTTGAAATTAGTTCTGACTCACCAATAACAATTGAAATGGAATGTGGTAACTTGAAGTGGGCTAAAGCCATAAAACAAAATGCAAAACAACAAAACACAAAAATCTAAAATATAAAGAGCAAATTGAAAACATGTTATTAACCTTGGGACTAGGTCATGGAAAATACTTGAATAGGCCTTGAGGAAGCTGTTGGGAAAATTTAAAAATAAGTTAAGGAAGCTGTTATTGGAAGCTGGAGGAAAACCGATTTCTCATTACATAGTGATCAAGAATTAAGCACAACTGGCACCTACAGTAACATGGAAAAACAAACTACCTAAATGACCTGAGAGATCCAGCCAAGGAGATATTTCGGCAGCATGTTCCAAGTGTCCCTTATATTCCATAACTACACATCATAAGATGAGACTAGAGAGTGATGAGCTAAAGAGAACTTATTAGTCTTTCAAGTAGAACATAGAGAAACTATGAGAATCAGGATTTTCTGGTTTTAAAATGCAACAACTCATTCCCAGTGCATTAGTTCAGGTCCTCCAAGAAGCAGATGTCAAAACAAGATTAGAGAGTAATAGATTTATAGTGCGGTGGGGAGTGAAAATAGCTGTAAGTTAGAAAGAGCAGGGAGCCAAGAGAGGGAGGGAGAGGTGGTACACCATGATGCAGGCATGACACTTTACAAGGAGAGAACAGGAGAAAATACTGCGTAAACAGAACCTCAGACTGGAGTGCAGTTCTAAGAAATTTTAGCCAGGCCAAAGTTGCTGCGAATTAAGACTGCGATACGAAAATAGTGGTACTGAGAGATGGCGGTCATCTGTCAATTAGACTCCCTGCGGCAGGAGATCTGGGTTATGCACTTTCTGAGCAACCACAGTTCCCTGCTTATGCTGCACAGTACACTTCTCTGCATATGTGCCAAGAGCAGCTTCTCTTGGGTTCCCTGGGACCTCTTTTCCTGAGAGTAAACTTAGAAGAATGGGTTATTGAGATAGCCCCCATCACAGTAACTCATCTTGGAGCCATCAGCATCATCCTCTCCCTCTTCTGCTATCCATTCTAAACTCCTCTCACTCTCATATGGAGTGTAATTCTCTGCTGGAATGGCATGGCCTTTTTCCATAATTCCAGGTGTCTGCATTTTTATTCTTTCACTGCAGCTTACCGTGAGCTCTATCCTACATTTTTACAGTGGTGCTTACAACACTGCAGTGTGTGCCAGATTTTATGCCCCAACCAGGGTGACTAACCACATTGGTTTATCTAGAGCTTTCTTGGGTTTAGCACTGAAAGTCTCATGTCCCAGGAAACCCATTTGTTCCAGGAAAACTGAGGTAGTTAGTCACACTACAGGTAACAGAGATGCTTGCAGGCCCCATGAAAAGTTAAAGTCTTCCATGTTATTCTGTAGATGGGGTGAAGCAGTATCCCTATGCCTAACATTTGTTGTCTCTAGAACCCAAAGGGGCTGATCACCAAATGCTGTGATTCTTTGTGGGAGAGCACACAAGATGCAGCAATGCATCTTTTATTTTACAGGAAATGTCCTAGAATGTCTCTGAAATCTCCTAAAATTTAATTGTAGTGGTAGGTCTCTGAATTTTGTGGCATTTCTCTCTCAGCCTCTGCGGCTCATGTGTCTTTACGTGGTCTCTAGGTTCCAGCCTCCCTTTACTCATTTGGTCCACCCATGTGATATAATCAATGCAATGATATGTGTAATGTTCTTTGAGTTGTCCAGGCAGAGCTGACATTTTCAGACTACATTATGGTAGAAAATAAGAATATTAACATAGTCCTAAGGCAAACCATAAATAAATGTTTAACTGACATGAATGCAAACTGTTTTATAGCCTTTTTAAATCTGACTCTAATACAGTTTTCAAATGAGTGGTCACACGCAGTGTACCTGAAGTCTTGCTAATTTGTTCTTGCAATGATATCACATCTGGCGCAGCAGCAATAATCTGGGTTACTACTTGGTTAAGCCTTCAGGAATCTATAGTCATTATTCAGGATCCATCCCATTTTTGCAGAGGTCATATTGGTGAATTAAATGGAGGTTACATATAATAAAACCATCACCCTTGCATCTGGTAGGTCATTAGTTCTAAACTCTAGTCACTCCAGGATATAATATTGTTTTTAGAGAGATGGTTTCAGAGTTTTCTATTTGGCCTTCTCCACCGTGAAATTCTTAGTATCATGTGTGTTAGTCAGTTACTCTAGAAACAGACAGCAAGAAGGGATGAGGTGTGCAAGAGATTTCCTCAAGTACATATTGTGAGGGAAAAGAGTGGGGAAGCCAGGGATGGTGGGAAAAAACCACTTGATTGTGATGCAGGTCTGTCCACAGTGAAGGAGAGAGAGAGTGTGTTGGATAGGCAGATTAGCCAGCTGCAGTGCAGTTCTAAGAAATTTCTTCTAGGCAGATAAGCCAAAGTCCCCCATCAGGGGAGTCTTTCCTCTCATAGGAAGGTGCTTAATCTAGTACCCTTGTCACACTTAGTTGCCGAGAGCAGCCCATGGGAAACATGGGCTCATTCCTTACGTGGTAGATTCTAAGCGCCCCACTGGGATTATCTGTCAGTGGGCTTCATCTAACGAGATCTGAGTGGCATGTTGTTATGGCTACCACACCCACTATTGTCAGCAGAATATTTTCAAGTAGTGAAAGGCCTCAAGGCAAATCTAGGATGCATCAGCAAAGTATGGTCTCAGGCTAAAAATTAAATAAGGGATGACCTAACATATTTTGTAAGACTTCTGAAAGATTTAAGATGTGCATCAAAAACCCTTTCAGTGTATAAAGTCTCTCAAAGGTTTTGTTGAATACCAAGGGTTCTGAGACTCTTAGAGTTTGTATGTTTGTTTGTTTGCTTTCTTTTTCTTTTTTTTTTTTTTAAATGAGCACTAATCACTTTATTCCCTCTGAAAGAAAATGCAAATATAAGTAAAAGATGATTGGTATTGATTGATTGAGCCAAATCTTCTTTGGCTTGTTGCCTTACAAATCCATTCTTCACCCTTCTTCCATCCTGTGCCACAGGGACGCTGACTCTGCAGTGTTTCCCAGGCTTGTGTGTGCTGGCTTCTGGTCTGGTCAAAAGGAGATACTGGTAGGAGATTGGGGCTGAGGTGAGGGCATGGTGGAGAGAGGGAGAAAGGATATTTTATGCTTCCACAGTAGTCATTCTGGTGGCATGCCCTGCTGCAGCTTCTACCAGACGGGGGCTCCGGCTGGTCTGGCATCTAAGGTCTGAGAGACAACCTCTTCTCCATTCACCCTATCCTTTTACACTTAGGTGTACTAGCTGTTTCCTACTGCTGCTAATTTTTTTAAATTAATTTTTATTGGTGTTCAATTTAGCAACATACATAAAAACACCCAGTGCTCATCCCGTCAAGTGTCCGCCTCAGTGCCCGTCACCCATTCCCCTCCAACACCCGCCCTCCTCCCCTTCCACCACCCCTAGTTCGTTTCCCCGAGTTAGGAGTCTTTATGTTCTGTCTCCCTTCCTGATATTTCCCAACATTTCTTTTCCCTTCCTTTATATTCCCTTTCACTATTATTTATATTCCCCAAATGAATGAGAACATACACTGTCCTTCTCCGACTGACTTATTTCACTCAGCATAATACCCTCCAGTTCCATCCACGTTGAAGCAAATGGTGGGTATTTGTCGTTTCTAATTGCTGAGTAATATTCCATTGTATACATAAACCACATCTTCTTTATCCATCATCTTTCGATGGACACCGAGGCTCCTTCCACAGTTTGGCTATTGTGGACATTGCTGTTAGAAACATCGGGGTGCAGGTGTCCCGACGTTTCATTGCATCTGAATCTTTGGGGTAAATCCCCAACAGTGCAATTGCTGGGTCGTAGGGCAGGTCTATTTTTAACTCTTTGAGGAACCTCCACACAGTTTTCCAGAGTGGCTGCACCAGTTCACATTCCCACCAACAGTGTAAGAGGGTTCCCTTTTCTCCGCATCCTCTCCAACATTTGTTGTTTCCTGCCTTGTTAATTTTCCCCATTCTCACTGGTGTGAGGTGGTATCTCATTGTGGTTTTGATTTGTATTTCCCTGATGGCAAGTGATGCAGAGCATTTTCTCATGTGCATGTTGGCCATGTCCATGTCTTCCTCTGTGAGATTTCTCTTCATGTCTTTTGCCCATTTCATGATTGGATTGTTTGTTTCTTTGGTGTTGAGTTTTTTTTTTTTTTTTTTTTTTTTTTTTTTTTTTAAATTTTTATTTATTTATGATAGTCACAGAGAGAGAGAGAGAGAGGCAGAGACACAGGCGGAGGGAGAAGCAGGCTCCATGCACCGGGAGCCCGATGTGGGATTCGATCCCGGGTCTCCAGGATCGCGCCCTGGGCCAAAGGCAGGCGCCAAACCGCTGCGCCACCCAGGGATCCCTGGTGTTGAGTTTAATAAGTTCTTTATAGATTTTGGAAACTAGCCCTTTATCTGATATGTCATTTGCAAATATCTTCTCCCATTCTGTAGGTTGTCTTTTAGTTTTGCTGACTGTATCCTTTGCTGTACAAAAGCTCCTTATCTTGATGAAGTCCCAATAGTTCATTTTTGCTTTTGTTTCTTTTGCCTTTGTGGATGTTTGCTTTCCTCATAGCATCATTACAGCCGGTGCAAGAGAGGTGTGGCCTTTGTCTAATGAAGTGAATGATAAATTGGCACACAAGAAACACATAAAATTTAAAGATTTTTATAGCAGCTTGGAGGGAAAGAGAGTACAAAATGAAAAAAGGGCTTTGAACTCCCTATTTTTCCAGGTAGGATTCAGGTTGAAACAACCACACAGCTGCAAACGTGGCCTGCTTTTTATAGAAAGGACAGAACACAGACGTCAGAACAAGGGCCCAGAGGCTGGAGCTCACAGCCATGGAGAATTCCATAGCCAGGAGCCAGGGAATAGGAGTGGACTCTAATCCAGAAACTGGCAACTCATACTGGCTGGATCTTAGACATGCGATGGGACGTTGACTGCTGGGCACTTCCAGTCCCTCTCCTTCTCCCTCCCCTCATCCATCTCCTAGCAGGAGTGCCACTTGTACTTAGCCTATGCCTACCTCACTCTTGTACTTTGGGTATGTGAAACAAGATAACACATTTCTTTAGTTCACCAGATTTAAGACCAAGAGAGACTAAATTCAAGGACTATATTAGAAGATCACACTGAGGAGCATTATCCATGCCTGGACCATATTTAAACAACAGGATCTTGGCTCTTGAATTTCAACCTAATTCCATAAAGAGTTTAGGCATTTTGAGAGTCTTGGGAGAGCTTGATTTATTTTGCAGATGTGATCAATAATTTGTGTTCAGATGAAATTTTGCTGGCTTTTTAAAATAGTGGTAAATTATTTGAGCCTCCTTCCAGGAAAGGTCATTCTGTGTCCCCTTGCCATGAGTATGGATGAGGTTTGCATTTGCTTCAATTCTTAGAGCCCAGCAGAAGTGATCCTGTGTGACTGGGGTTAGTTTATGAAAACTCGTGTAGCTTTTTCCACATCCTCATACTCACTCATATCACATTTTTTTTGACCCAGCCATTATATTGTGAGAATATCAAGCCACATAGAAAACCTCTTACAGCTGTTCCCATAGACAGATCCAGCTATAACCATTCTTCGAGTCATCCCATCCCCAGTACAAGGAAGGCATGAGAAGAAAGTTCTAGATGATTCCAGTACCATGCTATTCAAATCTTCCCAGGTGAGCCCCAGACACTGTGAAGCAGTGTGCTCTGTCCTATTTCCTGGCCTAAAGAATCCTTAAGTGGAAGAAAATGGTGTTGTTTTCTACTCGCAGTTTGTGGTGATTTGCTTCATAGCAATAGCACTAGGAGGTCATCCAGTATTCCTTATTAGAAAAGCGGAAAACCAAAAAGTCAAATTCAAAATAAGTCTCTAACTTAAAGCCTCTCTTCCACATTTTAAATCAGTTATTTGTTTCTTTTTTTTCCTCCAAATATTTGAAACTATAGCAGCTATCATGGCTGTAGAGTTCTTAAACCACATATTTCTCCTAAACTCTTGACTTTGGAATTTGAAAGATACACCTAAAACAATGTTACTGGAAAGTTTATTATCCCCAAAGAGTACATTTTAGGATGAAAAACAATATTTAATAATTAATCTTGACTCATTATTAAATAATTATTGACTTGACAATATTTTATCCTTAGGAAACAGAGAGAAAATAATATTTATGTTGCTAGAATATATTTAGAAATATATATATCCACTGACTATTTTAAAATTCTAAAAAGCCAAAAGACAAAGTTCAATATATGAAACACATGTGTCTCCTCACAGAAGTGGAAGTGTTTACACGTGGAGAGAGTCAACAGGTAGAGAGAAGTGGGGAGGGATAAGAAGGGAAGCATATGAAGTATGGAAACAGAAATTTTGCATATTTGTATGGATGATATTTTCCTAAAATTACAGAATGTGAAGCTACAATGCCAGTGATTTCTCATTCATCAATTAAAATTTAGTCAACTTCAATCCACTGCATATTTTCTTTTGAGTAGCAGTATTTCTAGAGCTTAAAATGTGCCGTTTAGGTTCTCAGAAGGGCCTTTGAACAGCCTGTGGTGATAGAACAGACCTTCATTCAGTGAAATCTTGCTGACAGCTGAGAGCAGAACATTGCATTTTGTACCCTTAAGATAATATAATTGCTGGGATGCAATTGGTCTTTCATCTTATGGTAGTAATCAATCAGTGATTGACAAGTCTAATTAGAAGCCCGGGTATATACAATATGAAAGCACTTTCTAACAGTATCATAGCCCAGAACATCTTTTTAGCAATGCTATAATAAAAACATAGTATTTTGTGGATAATTCAATTTACATTATTGCCATTATTGTTTGTATATATGGAAAGATTTTATTGGGGTAGGAGAATATCACCTTTAGAAGTATAAATATACCACTCTAATGGTTTCATGGTATCTCTCAAGACTTCAGTATTTTGGCTCTAAAGTTTTGATGATATTTCAAATCAGCAAAGATAAATTATCGTATATGTACAATTTTTGTTATTGTCTTCAGAACATAGTGTATTTCAGGTGCATAGACTTATTTTTTGATGAAATGCTTCCCCCCTCCTCTTCCCAACTGAGGTAATTCATAATGGGATACAGGAATCCGAAGAGAAATGGCATCTGTTTAAAAATATGGTGCTTGGTTACAAAGTCAAGATAAAATACCATATTTTGTTAGGCACTGAAAATATCTAGAAAAATCAGTGCTCATTTCTTTCTATAATATGACATGTGTTAAGAAGTCTCTGAACAGATTTTTTTCACATTGAAATATCTTCAAAAATGTTAAACTTCAAACTGGATAATTACACTGTATATTTGTCTTTTAGCATTTCAATTAGGATCTGTTAATCTTGAACTTGTGCAACTTACTTTGTATGCAAAAGGAAAAAGTGGAATTATGGGAAGTATTAAACCATTATTTTTGTTCTTGGTAAAATGATAAAATAATGTACAAAGTGCTTTCCTTCACTTTTCTGATATTTCTTTTAGAAAATGAGGCTTTCCATCATACAGAAAGTGACAAATTACTGAGAAAGCATACCGTTCTTTCTTGTGGTATGTGGACTGCATCAGAGACATGGATTTTCCTGAGATGCCAAAGGGAAAGACAGCATAAAAAACACAACTACAGTTTTGCTCCAAATATCCCAATACAGTAGTTTGAATTTAAATGTCTCCTTAAACATTCTACAATTTAGTGAATCCATATTTTCAGAACAAAATTTAAAGCTGAAACGTGGTGAGCGCAATATCTGGAAAAGTGCCAAAAAATAGTCTTTAGCAATGTGTGGATATAAAGGAAGCGTTGCCTTCAAATGGATCAGATGTAAAGCACCACAGAACAAATACAACTCAGCAATCCATTTTTTAAAGATGATTTTTGAATGTTATGTAAAATATGTATCATTTTTCAAAATTTATTATACTGCAACTGTTCTCTTTGATACTCTTACTCCACACATCGCAGGGAGGTAGATCTCAGTAGAAATATCCTGCCTTTGATGGTTTCATCTCAGCTCCATCAACCACATGGTAACTTTTATTTTATTTATTTTTATTTATATATGATAGTCACAGAGAGAGAGAGAGAGGCAGATACACAGGCAGAGGGAGAAGCAGGCTCCATGCACCGGGTGCCCGATGTGGGATTCGATCCCGGGTCTCCAGGATCGCGCCCTGGGCCAAAGGCAGGCGCTAAACCGCTGCGCCACCCAGGGATCCCCCCACATGGTAACTTTTAAATTCAAATTACAAATACTACCTGGATGTGATATTTGAACATAAAATTCAAAAAGCATGTTAAAAGAAAGCAAAACTAAGTTCATTTTGCTTAAGAAACATGTTTAGAGGACAGTCTTGGAATTTTCTCTGCAGTGGTAAGAAAATAATAACTAAGATGCATTTACCTTATAAAACCACTCCAACAAATTTCTAAAAAAACATGGCTAGAATTTATACTTGCTTGAATTTCTCCATCATGATATTCTGTTTTGAGCTTTTTACCCCCTATTTCCTTTTGCTTTTACATATATGCCCAAATCCCATTTCCAAATATGCCAGTGATTTCCTCAACATCTCTGGTTTCATCCCTGTCACTGCCTAGTGATTTTATGCATCCTTCATTTATACACAAATTAAGTCTCCACGTCATCACTCTATTCACTACCAGTAACTAGTGTGAATGACACAATAAGGTCATGGAAAAACAATGTCATCTTGCAGATTATTTAATTTGGGTCCTGGTTCTATAGCCTACAGTAGTTGCTGGTGGAGAATAATCACGGGAAAAGAGAGAACAGTAATGGAGGACAGTGTTGTACACAGCTTTCATTCCAAAAAGTATTTGCCTACCTGCCTAATCCTGGGAAATTTGTAACAGGCTTCCCTTGGTACAATTCATGAGCAAGGAAGTTTGTCTAGTATGTTCATATTTGAAAGCGTTACTTGCTTCCATCTCATGGAATTCTTTTATTTAGAGGGGGAAGGGTAGCAAAGAATTAGTCTAATGACAACTAAAAAACAAAACAAGCTACTGAATAGTAGCAGAGATATGTTTCAATCTATGCTGAGATGATGCATAAAGACCTGTACTTAAAATAGTAACTGATTAGTTGGAAACTAAAGATATTGATGGGAATATTGATGACAAATATTATCACAAGTAATTGATTCATACTTGGGGGGAGACAACAGAATGAAAAGAAGTCACCCTTTGCTTTACAAATATTCTCAAAAGATTGGAAGGATTAATTTGAGATTCACAGTATAATATAGCTTTATTTCTTTGGAATTTACCATTCAATATATTCAATTTTTATAAACTCTTTATTTCCTACAATGCCTTTACATCTTTTTAATAGTATTTTTTCTAGGTTCTATAAGATCCTGAGTTTAAAGGAAAAATAAACTTCAAAAATTTGAGGGAGTGCTTTCCAAACTAGAAGGACCTCCTGAATATTCCCAATATTTACTTTCTCTCTATCATCCTGTTAGATATTCTATCTTTTACGTGAGCTTTAACTATATGTCTCATCCATCATCAGTCAGTATCATCTTCGGTATTTACATGCTATAATCAGTCTTCATTGACTGACCTCCAAAACAGACTAGGTATAGGAAAGATTTATTTAGAGATATCATGTTACTTTTAATTGAGAAGATAATTATTTACTGGAGGTGTTCTTCAATGTTTTTTCTACTCCCTCTCAACTACTCAACTTTTTTTTTTCTCTTCTATTTTATAATTCAACCCCTTGCCACCACCTGAATTTACACAGCAGATAAGCTTATTTAAAAAATATTTTTGGATTCATATTTCAGTTGAACCTCATAAAAACTTAGAACAAATAAATTTTGCTACATATTTGACTGTGGAGGAAATGATGTGTGTTGACTCACACAGCTAGTTATGCCAAAGAGAAAACTGGAGAGTTTCTTGTTTCTGGTCATGCTTTTTCACTGGACTATAGTAACGTATATGTCATAACAATATATATTTATAACTGTGTTTTATGTATATAATTATAGTATATATAGTATATAGCATAATGTATATAATATAGATAGATAAATAGGTTCAAATTTAATTCCTGCAAGTGATTACTGTTCACCTTATAGAACAAGTAAAGCAAGAAAAAGAGGCAAATGACCAGATGCTATAAGACTTATTGCCATTTCCTAACTTATCTTGACTTTCAGCAGTACTTTAAAATTTTAGTTTTGAGGTATAAAACCTAAAGAGAGAGAATGAGAGAGATAGAGGAACTATGAATTCTATGTCTGATTAAATCAAAAGAAAACTAAAAAAGTAGTCAAAATTGAACATGGGTATATTGTCTAACTATCTTTTCAAAAAATGGAGAAAAGAAAGTATAATATAAGCCCCAAGTTTTATTTTAGTAGATACAGAGAGAAACTATACTTAGCTGAATAAAGTATATCATATAGGAGTCCTAAGGAGTTTTCAACACATATAATCAAGATTCTTCTATGAAGGAAATGTTTCATTGGTTTAGGAGAATGGAAATAAATTACATTTTCAAGAAGATTTTTTCCATATGTGCTTGTAATAAAGGGTGCACTTATTAGCTTGACATCTTTTTTTAATTAGCTGACATGTTATAATTCTCTCTGTGTACAGTGAGATTTCATCTCTTTAGCAAAAAAAAAAAAAAAAAAAAATTCAAAGATTGTCCATACCATGAATAAAATACACTGAAACAGATTGGAAAGGAATATGCCAAATATCTACTCTGCTTTTCTGAGTTCATTGGTGAAATTGCACTATATCTGAGCATAAAAGCACTTAGTGAAGAGCTTGCACATCTCAGTTCCTCACAGATGCTATCTGCTCAGCAGTTTATCTTGCCAAATATTGACTTGGAAAACTACAAAGGACATCTTACTACATTAAACCCATCAAAAAAACCCAAAAACCAACCAACAAACCAACCAACAAACTAAAACCATTCCAAAGAGCCCATGGTGTCTGAGTGAAAGGGTAATTGAATTAAATTAATTTATTCTTTTAAAAGATTTTATTTATTTATTCATGAGAGACACAGTGAAAGAGAGAGAGGCAGAGACACAGGCAGATGGAGAAGCAGGCTCTATGCAGGGAGCCTGACGTGGGACTTGATCCCGGGCCTCCAGGATCATGCCCTGGGCTGAAGGCGGTGCTAAACCACTGGGCCACCGGGGCTGCCCTTAAATTTAATTTTAAAATTATTTCAACACTGAAAGACATTGAGTATTTTAGGGGAAAACTTTGAAGAACCACTACTGATAATACTCTTCAACTGTATAAAATACATAAATAATGAATTTTCCATTTAAACTACATTTCTTTATAGCATCTATATAATAAAGATGATCTTCTTAGACTCAGATATTACTGAATATAATGAAATACTGTCTGGCCAGGAACTGCTGCTTACAACTTTTCATATGTAGGTTGAAACTGTTCACTTAATGGGAAATTCTGCTGACACAGAAAGTATAAACATTTTTTGGGAAATGTCAGAGAAGTAAAGCTTCAAGATGAAATAAAACAAAAAGTAGGGGCTCCAAGTGCTTCTTTTTGATCTATTTAATTTAAAATGGGACAAGCTCTTATTAAATACTTACTTAGTAAGTAGATAATACAGGGAAACAAAAATGAAACACTTAATCCTTGATCTTGGAAGTTGTGGTCTAGTGGACTATTAGAAAAATAAATGATTGTAAAGTCTCTCTAATGTAAGAAAGAATAATAATGTCTGAGAAAAGTAAAAATGTAGTCCTCTGAAAAGTCAAAGGAGGGATAAATGATATCCTTCTACTGAAGCTCCAGAAGACCTTATGGAGGAGGTGACATTTAAATGGTCTTGTAGACTGATAAAAATTTAGTACACAAGGGATAGGAAGGGATATTATTCTAGGAAAAAGAACAGAATGAGTAAATATAAAATGTGTAGCATTAAATAAGAAAACCATGAGTAGTAATATGAAGGAGATTAGTAAGGTATTGAATGTTCTTGAATGTTCAACTCTGGGTTTATATATATATATATATATATATATATATATATATATATATATTTATAATATAATATATATCCATATAGGATTCATGCTAATATATATTCATATATGATTCATGCTATATATATATATATATATATATATATATATATATATATATTACTTCAGTAGGCAATGGGGGAGTCTGTAAAGATAAAAAATAATATTCAAGTATACCCTAAGAACATAAATCTTCAGGCAATGGAGACAATTTATTGGTTATTCCAATTCAGGGACTATTCTAACTTTCTAGGCAGGATATAATGACATTTCTTACCAGAGTG